>NW_027202542.1:0-208382 GCF_024711535.1 Dipodomys merriami | reverse complement strand
GTACAGAAACTAAAATATTTCTGGTGCTTGTCTGAAAAAGTATATTTTAAAATATTCTATATTCTATGTTTGCATAATGTTCATAATTTATTTTCTCCTAGATATACTTTGAATTCTATATTATTTTATAATATATAGGATCATTAATGTGTCCTTTTGGATTGTATTCCATATAGAAACAGTTTGAGTCCTTTTTTTCTAGGTCTTAATATTATTTTTCTTTGGGATAAAATGACAATATTGTCTATTTTGAAAAGTTTTGTAAAGTTTATGCTATGTAAACACCTTTCTGAGGTGATTTAATACACTGATGTCAAACTTAATTTAATTATATGAATTACGGGTATTGTTACACTTGTAATTTTGTCATCAACTTTTTAATCACTTTTTTTCATTTCTTGCATGTGAAGAATGAAAAATATGGAATACTTCTCAAATTTTCATATTGTACTTGTGCAAGTGCCATGTTAATCTCTGTATTGTAATTTGAGTATACTTGCTGCTGAAGCATGTAGTATCCTCTAAATTTAATAGTTAATGATGCAATCTTTATACAGGCTTATATCTATGGGTGCCTACTTGTAACAAGGAAACCTTATTGTTCCTAACAATGCTATTGATCTTATTTCCCTAAAATTCTGTGAATAGTGGAAAAAATTATATTGATCAGTCGATTGCTCACATTTCCAAACTTTTTTTGCCAATGAGTATCTTAAATCTTTTTATTTGGAATTTGATCATACTCTCTATTATTTATAGTTTGGTCCAAATGTGATGGTTTCTCAAGTACTTATTTATCCAGCTTTGTGGACCTAATGGATTCAAACTAAGCGTTGCTTAAGAGCTACTTCTAAACTTCTTCAGCTGACATTTTCCCAAATAAAGTTTTACTGGAACAAATGTCTACCTGAGCCTTTACCCTTCTTCCATGTGGGAAGAGACCAACCAGAATACCTTACCATGACAGCAAAGATTTTCTTACTAGAACAAAACTAATCTTGGTTATAAGGGATCATAGAGAGATGAACAATTCAAACAGAACTGTTCAGACGAGAAGGTATTTTATCAAAATATAATTGTTTATTATACATTCCATTTAAAAGTAGCTAAAGCCAAGAAGGTGAAAAAATTGTTCGTATGCATGATTACTTAATGTCCTGACCTGTCTCTAACTTCCTGGCAGGAACTTACACTACTGCCTTTTTATCACCAAATATTTTCATAGTTGCAGGAGAAGTGCATATGTTTTTCCTCATTATTAGGCATTAAATTGATAATGTTTTAATCACAGTCTTTTCTCTTGCCTCCATGCTGTAAATCTACAAATGATAAAGCTTTAGTTCTAACTCTATCAAACACTGAAGTAGAGATAATGGAATCATACTTTAAAACAGAGTTGCCTTTGATACAGTAACTACAACAGAACAATACAAAACGTGTGTCTTTTAATCATATTATATATAGTTATATATTTTATATTTTTATGTGCTGATTTTATATTTCACACAATGAAACTTACTAGAATTAGTTGATAATTTGACAAATAAATTGATATTTATTTACTCCAATAAATAGAATTGGAATATAAATATTTAGGTTTCAAATATATATTAGACTAGGAAACGTATCAATGCAATCTTTTTAGTATAAACTTGTGATACATTATAACTGTTCTTGGTCTTCTGAATCCACAAGAGAAAAAAACAATGTTTTCCTCTAATCTGTAATGGATTTTACTCTGCTGCTCTGTTTTTTGTTTTAACTCGCTTGTCCCAAACTGTTTTTGTCCATATTTCTGAAGCATTCTTACTGATTATGCCCAAATTTTGCTAAGATGTCTAAAAAATATTATTCTTCTGCAGTACCCATGGGTCCTAAGATCCCAAGGCCCAGTTACCTGCATCATCAGATAACAGGGGCAAGAGTTTTCACCAAGGCCCATGAAACATATCAACACAAAGTAATTGAAGATCCATCTCAATTTCGCATTTCCTATATTTCAGGGCCCCAATTCCTTGAGATGCAGGAATTAGCAGTAAGCAATTGTGAAATGCAAGGCAACTTAAAATGAAGGATGAGATCACAAAATTTGAGAGAAAGTACTGTAATTCAAACATTCAACTTACAGATGACCAGCCCATATGAGTGAACAAGTTCACAAAGTGTCATAAGATTATTTTTAATACCCGTCACCTATGATTAACGAAAGATTTTAGTCCAACATAAGTGGGCAAAAAAATAGTTCCTAGAAGGATAGATCTATAATTGTTCTACCAAAGCCCGAAAACTTGACTTAGAGGTCAAATGTAATTCAGAAAAACATTTGAATCACTAAGGAGTGCTTCAAAACACTGGGACTTCAGTACAACATGGTTCTGTGGTATAAAAATGTCAGTCTCAAACCAATGATAATCTACATTTAATCTCCTGAAAGTATATTCCTTTTCAAATAAACTTTTTAAAATCACTTTCGCCAAAATAACATTTGACAAGTTGATGATACTTAGTGACAATACAAGTTTTTCAAGTGTAGGGAGCAAGTTACAATAGAGTTGAATTATTTACACAGCACTAATGCCAAACATGTTCAACCATTCATTAAAATGTAGAAATAGTACCAGCCACAATTTGTGTTTTTCAGTATGGGCCTTTCAGAAATGTGTTTAATATGTCAGCCTCCTAAATTTCAAACCCAAATGTTAGCTAATAAATTTCATCATTTAATAAGGTACATTTTAAACAATCACAAATAGTTGCCTTATCATATGTTATTTTATGTTTTCCCTCTGTCTAACATAGTAAGAAATATGACTTTAAGTCTTGAATATGGGTACTAATCAGAGATATGACAAACATAATATCTGTCTTCTATTTCTATCATATTCCTATTTAGGAATAAATTTTAATTTTCTTCTTTTTCCAAAACTTATAGGTAGTATAAAATATTATTTCATGTAAAATAAAAGAATCACAACATTGTACAAAGCCATTTATAAAAATGCAGTTAGTAATACATTCTAAGCCATTTTTTAACTTTCTTTTTGACTAAATAATCTTTCAAACGGTTGAGAAAAAATCATGTTTAGGTGCTTCCCGTCTCCAGTCTTGCAAATTGTTGCTGCAGATGAATGAATTATGGAAATATAAGCTGACATCATTTCAAGAATATGCAGGATTGAAACTCCATGGAATGTATATAAACCTTTCAAAGTATTAATAGTTTAACAGAATGACTATCAGGAAGTTGAAACCAAAGAGGAATTATAGTAAAGACATAGAATGAATGAAAAATGAACAAGGAGAAATACAGCTAGAATACTGAATGTACACATATGATGAAGGAAGTGGTAAATTGGAAATAAATCTTGGAGAAAGGGTTGGTTGAGAACGATAGAAGGAGTGACTCTGATCTAGGAGCATTGGACAATTAGATGGATATATTTAATTGTAACACAATTGCATAAACTTTTAAAATTCAGTTAAAAAACACAACTAGAAACAAAAACACACAAAAATCACAACCAAACAGCAATCTCTAGAGAGTATGAATATGACCACTCAAAATTTTAATCAGTTAATGAAGGGCAGTCTTGGGAAAAGCAAAGAAAGCTGTTCAAAGAGGGAAGTTTGGGATAGGGGAGAAATTTGAACAGAATTAAATAGATTGTCTAAGGTTATAAATCACCTATATCTGCTGTATACAGTATCTTACTTCTATGAGTTTTCTGTCTGAACTGGATAATCCAGTCCTGAGACACACTTGGTAGCTTGTGAGGTAGAATGGAAGAAACAAGATCAAGAACCCATTACTCCACTGGAGAGAAAACAATCCTCTATATTTTCTCTAATCTCTCTTCACTACTCATTCTTCATACTTTTAAGTCAATGGATTTTGAATTATATTTTTTCTTCTTTCTTCTGTCAAAGTAATTGGTCAAAGTAATTTCATTAAATATTATTTGCCATTTTCTTCTTTCATGCTGTTTAATTGGCCAAGTGAGTCCATAAAACTTCCCTCTTGTATTTGGTTGCCATGAAATAACATCTATGTTAATAAGGAGAAATCTAATGTAAAACTTTGTCTCCAGAAAACAGTCCAAGAGCCTGTGATCACAAATATTTGGCTATATATTTTTTTCGTTTACCTTGAAAGACTTCTTGTGTCTAAAGTGCCCACAAAAATAAGTACTCCATCACTTGTTGGTTCAATCAGAATTGTCTAACCTCAAAGATATATTTTGCTAAGAAGATGCTTAGAGAAAACCAAAAAATACTGCACTTTTTATTTTCTCTCTTAAGATTCTCCTTAGATACCATATCAGGAACAGTGAAGTTATTCTATGCAAAATTATTTTAATATATTATTTTTCTCTTGGTCTTGCATTTGTTCACCAAGATGTATGGAGGAGAATAGAGTTAAATCACCCATACCTTGGAAGAAAGTGTCTGTTACAAAAGGAAAATGCTTCTATGTCCTATTCCTATGTCCTACTCTTAGCTCTTGTCAGAGTTCCAATTAATCACAGCTTCTTGGCTTCCAGTCTAGTGAAGCTGAAGGACCAACGGGCTCCACCACTGCTACATCTTCATTATTTCTCTTTTAAAACTCTTCAAATTGCCTCATTTGGATGTGGAATATATTTTCATGTCTTCATTCAATCAGTTCTGCATTGTAGTGAGCCAAATGGGCTCTGTAAAATCACTTTAGGGAGTAAAAATACTAACACAATTTACATCAAAAAGTTTTGGCCTCCCTTGACTGCTGAAGTCAATACGCTTAGCTAAGGCTTCTAAGAAAACTTTTATTATTAATTTTTCCATTTGCTCAATTCTTTTCTGAACTTTTTGGCATATGTAATAAAAGAAGTCTTGACTACCTCATATTAATAAGAATATTATTTTTTGTGAGCCACTTAGAAATGTGAAATCATTGGTTTGAAGTATCCAATCTATTTTTTTTCTGTGTTTCACTGCTTCACGTCCAAAGACATTGTGGAAAGTGTTACAAACAGAAATGTGTAATCCCAACACCTTCTTTCATTGTGGAGGGCACTTTTTCCCTAAATATTTTGACTCAAATTATCTTTTTCAGAGAATTACTGTTTGGTAATTAAAGGTAAATTCACAAATTTAGATGCCTTATTTTTTTAAGAACTTTTAATTTAAATTCCAATACAACCTTCTTTCAAACAGTGAGAATATAGTTCCTGGGTAAGGACAATTACAAGGGAACCTACAGGATTTACAGCAAGGTTTCTGAGGTTTGTTTGTTTAGTTTGAAAAAGAGCCATCTTCATCCACATTGCTCCCTCTCTACTATGTTTCCTGGGATTCTTTGCATGAAAGCCTATTCTTCCAGGCAATTTTAAATTTTCTTAATAGGCTAAGTTATTAAAAATTTTGAAATATTAAATTTTACCTGCCATAAATTTAAAACTGTTGAAAATCCTTTATCAGAACCACAAATTCACCAATCGTAATTCCACCTTTACCATCAAAATGTTAACATGCTGTTTTCATGATATAGTATCCATGCAGCTATTATTTTCCAGTGGCTTTGTTATGCATATATGTAACCATATTAGCTGATGCTAAGCAAAATGAATTCCAAGATATGGAACCAGATTTTTTTTATTTGTGGTTGTTGTTTTTGATGAACTATGTGATTTCTGTTTTCTTTGGGGTTTTCCCATATGGTTTATGCCTGCTGTATGGTGAGACAATGGTGAGCATAATGGTGAGACAAAGGACAAAAGGCAAACCAATGCAATAGCAATACTCACAAGACAATATGTTGGAAATGTACTTTACAACTTGTGAGGGGTGAAGGGGTGAAGGAAAACTGTGAGAAAAATGAGGAAGGGGTAACAAGTTTGAAATGTTTTGTATTCACTACCTTACAATTACTGTAAAGTCACTGTACATCAATTTGATAATAAAATTGAAAAAAATAAGCTGCGTAAAATGTAATTTTACTGTATTGGTACAGTAAATATAATTCTTTATGTAGTAACATTTTAAAAATCAATACTATTTGGCTTCTAATTTGAATTAATTACCCATTATTTATCAGAGGTTTATCAACTTGAATGTTATCCAACTAGACACTATTTTCACAATATACTTGCCAAATTTTTCAAAAAAGAATAAATTTAGTACTTTCTCATTCTAAAACAGAAAACAGGGTCTGGGAAGATGGCTCAGTGGTAGAGCGCTTGCCTTGCATGCCTGAGGCCCTGGGTTTGATTTCTCAGCACCACATAAGAAAAAAAAAGCTGGAAGTGGTACTGTGGCTCAAGTGCTAGAGCGCTAGCCTTGAGCTGAAGAGCTGAGGGACAGCGCCCAGGCCCAGAGTTCAGGCCCCACGACCAGACCCAGTTTAATACTATGGAAACCCATAATTTTAAAAGTAAGTAAGTTTTTTAGAGGACAGAATATATGTGTTCTTCAAAATTCATATGACTAACAACTACTCATTTTTAAATTCTCAACATTCCTAACAGATTCAAAACAGTACCTGTTTGCATGTTATGTAATTCTGCAATAGATGCAGTTTCCAATGGGGTGTTACAGATTGAGAAGTAAACAGAAAAATAGCCACATTCTTGTAGAGGATAAAACTGTGAAGCATGTGTAATAATTAATTCTTCAAGAGTAAGCAATTGTTTATAAGAGTAAGCTATTATGTCTATGACCATCAATCCCAAGATTTATGCCATAAAGTCATCCTAGCCCAACAGTTTCCAATTTGTAAGGGACACCTTAAAATTCCTTAATTCACATCATGAATACCTTATCTCTATTTTGAAAAAATACTACACCTCTTCTAATGTGACACCCTCTTTGTTCTGAAAAGAACACCACAATAAACTGAGCTGCATCATTTTTCCTCTACTGGTGTTCTTGAGATCAGAACACTTGTAAATATTATTTATATTTAGACTTTTTTAACTATCATAGATATTCAGTATGCTAAGATAGGAAAATTATGATTCAAAGCCTTCCCAGGCAGGAAGGTTTCTTAGAATCTTACCTCCAAAAAACTTCTGTGCAAAAGCCAGACTCAAGTGGCACTGAGGTTGAAGTGGTAGGGCTTGAGCCTTGAGCATAAACAGGATCAGAGACCTTGTCCATGCCAAGAGTTCAAGTTCTAGGATGAACCAATAAAAAAAAAAAATTGAAAAAAAAAACCCAAACCTAGCATTTTTCTCCATGTATACAGAGGCGCGTAAATAAGGAAATGGCTTCCTGTGGTACATATAGGTAGAAGAAAGAAGATGTCACACAATTACTCTCTTCATACCATATTAAACCAAACCTTCAAAAATTGGTTTTTCTAAATGTATAAATTAATGTCATCCATTTTTGGCAACTCTGTCTAGATTATTCATATTAACATGGTATACATGAACTCTGCAAATTATCTATTAACTATGTTCTAATTATAACTGTTGTGAAAGAATATCTAGGCATATAGAATGCCAGAATTATTTGTGAATTTTTCAATTAATCCCTCTACTTTAAAAGAATTTTGTAGTATCCTATAGAATATGAAATTACAAACAAATCCAAAAAATATATTTTAAATCTAAATTCTAATTTAACAAGGTCTACAAAGTCCTACATTAGACGAACTTTGCTATTTCTCCAGACTTAAGCTTTTGTAATCCTTCCACATTTATTTGGAATCCAACAGAATGAGGGATGGGAATCATGAGCTGTTTTGCATCTACGAATATTCTGTAATGATAAGAGCATTTAAAACACAAGTGAGGATATGTATGGGGTGCATTCAATAGGAAACTTGACTTCTCAAAACATAATGACAAAATTAGGTCAAACTTCCAACTGTGTATTCCTTTCTTGTTGTTTGGTTTGTTTTACTGAGACAAAATTATTCTACCTGGTCCAGGGAAGGTATCGATATGTAATTCCACTCTCTTATCTCTTGTCTGAGTGCTAGAATTCCAGGCTTGTATCACATTGCCCTGCCATAGTTTGTTTTTTTAATCTAGATACAGACTAGAAATTCTGAACTTCTCTTATGATTTTATCCACTAGACTGACTGCTCAGACTGTTTATGTACTATTTTCAAAGGTGTTTTAACATTTGACACAGGATATGAACATTTTCAGATGCACCTGCAGGCTTCCCTGATTCATTCCACTATGTATCCTATCCCGTTAAGAATGATTGCTTGACTCTCTTACTATCTCTGTTCCCTACCTATGTAATATTCTCAACTTCTGGGGGAAAATTCACTTGAGGACTTTCTAATATTAAAAATTATCACTTGATTCTAGTCTTACTCAGGACCTATTTTCTATTGTTTTCTAACTTTACTACATATTCTGAGAGTTGTTTCATTTGTGTATTTTTGTGTGCACATATAAGTGCCTCTATGTGTTTGTGTATGTTTGTATGTATGTATGTATGCAAAAACTTAAAGCTGTAATTCAGCAATCTTGCTCGTGACTGGTATCCCAGCTTTGACTGGTTAATTATAGGTACTGTCTCAAAGCCTATACTGTCCAAGCTGGATGCAAATTGAACTTCCGAGACTCCTTTACATTCTTAGGTTTTATTTTTCCAGGAGCATCAACTTTTAAACTTCAAACACTTTTGTGAGTGTAAAGTCTAACTGTAGCCCAGATTTTTAACTCAAGAATTCATATAAAGATAGATGAACATATACATTACATATCCTGAGTGTACACTGTTAGAAATGTGATCATAAACCAAGTTGTTGTGAGATCTGAGGATTGGGTTTTAAAGTCAGCACGAGTAGGAAAGTCCTGGAGACTCTTTTCTCCAATAATTACCAGATAACTGGAAGTGACACTGTACCTCAAGTGGAGGAGCACTAGCCTTGAGCTGCATTTCAGAGGGACAGCGCCCTGTCCCATATTTCAAGTGTCACGAAAAACAACAACAATAAAAATGAATATAAGAAAAGGAAAGAAAAAGAAATGTGATCTTAGCCACCAGGTTCATTGCTAGTATAATTCCTGTTCCCTCAAGATAGACTCTTTTTTTCCAGTTAAGTCTATTCTCCCATATGTGACTTGGATTGGAAACAGAATCATTCTTCCATTCTCCTTTTTGCACATTTACATGATCAGCAAGCGTGATTTAGAAAGGGAGTGGCCTCATGCTTCATGTTCCAGTTAGGGGTAATGCTTTCTCTATATCACTCCCATAAATCTACATACGGGACTTGGCTTTATTGTTTCAAATTTTTATTTGTAGAGTCTTGTATATTGTATTGAACACTTATACATAAACACAGAACTTCTTTTTCTCCTATAATTGCTATTGTTTCTTTTACTGTTAACTCATGGACAGTTGGGAAATTAATGCATAGCATATAGATTCACAAAAAATTATCTGAGAACCTTCTTACCATTTAAAATTCACCTTAATTTACAGAGCACATGAGAAGTTTGAACAAAATATTCTCATGGATAATGTATTTATAAGCAATTTAAATTGCATTTGTCTTTACTAAGTTGTCTCTGAAACATGTGTTACCTCATGTCCAAAAGTGTCTTTGTGCTATTTCAAAGAAGCCAGAAAACATTCATTTTTTTCTGGAGCAGCACCATAAATTGTTTCTGAAGTAAGTGGAAGTAACTGTTACTGGATGTGGAAACTGATCCCAGGAGAGGAATTTAACATAGAGAAATGACAAAGTTCAAGTTAACTATTGCGTTGCTTTGTACTGTACAAGAAAAGAATCCAAGGCTGGAAGGAAACTCTGTCCCTGACTTTTTTGAGTGTGTCCTTTACTCATATAAAACTTGTCTGTAAACTTCTGGTTGAGAGTATTGCAAAAGGAAACAATATGCCATTTGAAGGCAGGCATAGAACAAAAGGAAGTAACTTTGTTTTAAAAGTGTTCTACTGCAAAGAAGCAAAGACATGGAGGTTTTAAAGTGTCTTATGGATGGATGTTTCACTCCTGAGATGATTCTCTTGTTGCAGGAATCAGTTTTCAATTCCTTTAGTCTGGTCTTGAGTTTTCCATAGCAATAAGAATTCCAAAAAAGCAGGATCCAGTGAGTATGATCAGCAAAAGCAGCCTCTTCTCGGACCACCACTATTTTAAGGAGAGTCCCAAAGAAATACCCAGGGTTTGTTTTGTTTGCTTGTTTGTTTAATTTGTGCTGGTTCTGAGGCTTGAACTTAGAGACTGGCCCCTGTCCCTGAACAGTTGTCTTTCTTTCCTACCTGGACCAAACCTAGTACTCCACTGCTTGAGCCAAAACTCCACTTCTGGCTTTTTTGGTGTTTAATTACAGATAAGTGTTTGACAGACTCTCTTGCCTGGGTTGGCTTTGAACTAAGACAGTAAGAAAGCTACGTGACATCAACTCTATGGAACTCTTTTGAACCAAGAAATATTAGATGAAATTTATTATAAAGCTAATATTTGACAATTTTTAAAGAAGAGAATATGTTTAGCAAAGAAGCCATAACAAATAATTCAGTAAAAGTAGGTGCACTACTAAATCATTTGGGAAGATTACTATTGACTTCATCATTCCTTTGGGGGAAAATTAAACCTATATTTGCACTTTTTTGTTGGTTGTGGGGATTGAACCTTGATCCTAGGCACTGTCTCTCAGCTCTTCAGCACAACTTGAGCACTCTACCACTTTAGCTACAGCACAACTTCTGGGTTTCTGGGGTTGATTAAAGATAAGTGTTTCATGGACTTTCCTGACCAGGCTGGATTTGAACCACAATCCTCTGGACTCAACCTCCTGAGTAGCTAGGATTACAGGCATGAGCCACCAGCACCCCGCTCATATTTGCATTTATGTGCACTTAATGTCACTATGTAGACAAAGAATGGAAATATGAACCATATGATGTGACATTGCAGCTTTTCAGAATAATTAAGGTAGCAATAAATATGTCCTTTTCCCTTTTGTTACATAAATGACTCATGAGCTATGGGACTCTTACATTAGCATCCTCTTTCATCTTTGTAGGTGTATTTAGTATTAGGAAATGTTCATAGATAAATACAGCAAGACAGACTTTTAGAAAGCAAAGGAGATCAGGTATGAAAGATCAGCATAGGAGATACATTCATCACACAGAGATTAAGAACTAGCCTTGAAGATTTTGAATGCCAAAGGGAATGAGGAATTAGCCTAGTTGATAACTAGTTCTTTAATAAGCAAAAATGGTTCCCTAGAACGGTTTCTGCTATACCTTAGTTACTATAATTTATTCTTTCCATCTGGGGTTATTCCTTCTCTTGTGTCAATACTGTTAATTAGCCTCCGCCTTTTTTGTAAGATGACTGGCCAAAATAGTTTCTGAATCTCACTTACACTATCCTTCTCATTGTGATTAGCAGTGACCCCACTCAAAAGCCTGGAATCTTTGAATTTCCAGAATTAATCTTCACATGACATCTAAGCACATTCCTAGCATTAATTGCCGTGACCTAATGAACAAAATATTTGTTCAACACAGTATCCTAACATAGGTAAAGTACATGTATTAGGAACTATTGTCAGGTATCAGTATGGAAGGAGCATTTATATATTTCAAGTATGGGTTCTTTATTTCGCATTTACTAACTAAATGTTCATTATTGTTGTTGCTGTAGTTTTGGCAGTCCTGGGGCTGAAACTCGGTGCTTGGGAATTATTCTTCAGCGTTTTTTTTTTTTTCCGCAAGGCTAACCCTCCACCACTTGAGGCACAGGACCACTTCCAGTGTTTCTTTTTCAATTTATGTGGTACTGAGGAATTGAACCCAGGGTTTCATGCATGCTAGGCAATCACCATACCATGAAGCCACATTCCCAAAACGCTAAATGACTTTCTTAAGATGGCATTACATTTTCATTCTATAACTCTGTATCATAATTTTAGCCAGGAATTTTTGCTAGAAAAGAGCATTGAACACAGTACTGAGTCCAGTAAGGCTAGATGGACAATGGATAACTGTCACAGTGTAGCCAGGGCACAGAGGGACTTACCTCATGGAGCTGGTACAACAGAATGAGCAAGACAGCTCCTGACCCACAGCCTACCTAGAGAATGAGAAGACCACCTTGGTTCCAGCCACATGGGGATGCTGGACCACCTCCTCCAGCACCCATTGAATCAGTTCCTGAGAGAGAAAGCGAAAAAAAGAAGGTCAGAATTCCACTTAAGCCAGGTGCTGGTGGCTCAGGCTATAATCCTAAGTACAATGGAGGCTGAGATATGAAGATTGTGGTTTATAGCCAGCCCGGGCAGGAACACCTGTGAGACTCTTATCTCCAAAGAACCACCAAAAAACTGGAAGTGGTGCTGTGATTCAAGTGGTAGAGTGGTAGCTTTGAGCTGAGAAGCTCAGGGAGCTGCCCTAGGCCCAAAGTTCAGGCCCCATGACTGAAAAGAAGTGGACTTCCCACCACAAGAAGTGGACTGAATAGCACCCATTGTCCTAGGGAGCATGGCAGAGAAGTCAGGCCGAGCTTCCTGTCAGCTGGGAGTCATTAGTAGGTCACCAGGCTTCTCTGTGCCTCAGTTTCCCCAGCTTCAAAACTGAACAAAGTGAAGGATCCCGTTACTCATGGGGATAGAGTAATAAAGAAAGAGAGCGATGTTTTGTTTCATAATCCCAAAACTGTTGCACCGTTAATAACACACACCATCTGAGATCTTTCCGGGTATCTTCCTATCATATGCTCACAGAATTGCCAAGAACAGTATCAGATGGCCCCTCCCTCTGTGCCTGTCCCTGCTCCAGAGATCCCTCTGTATCAATCCCTTGTTTCCTCACAACTGTCCCATGAGGAGATTGAAGTCCAATGGTTGAGGCCCAACCCAGAGACTCACATCTGGTCAAGAATCTGCTGCCGTGGACTGAGTTTGGGACAATCCATCTAAACCAATGACTGAGCATGTCGCTACATATCTACCATCCCAACTACAGAAGAACGGGCCTTGTGGCTCAGGCCTGTCACAGATAGGCAGACCATGATCCAGCCCAGAATGAGCATATATTAATTCTCCATCTCAGAAATGCCCAAGACAGAAAAGCTTGACTCGCATGGTAGAAGACTTGACTGGCAAGCCTAAGGCCTTGACGTCAAACCCTAATATACCAAAAAGAACCAGAGTCCCAGTGCCAGAGGCTCATGCTTATAATACTAGGTACTCAGGACGCTGAGATCTGAAGATCACAGCTCAAGATTTAAAATAGGGTTGGCCTCGCCCATCAGACGTCATTATGAGAAGACTCAGAGACTGACCTATGCTGTTGCACTCCATACTAGCAGAACTCATATCCTTACTAAGAGTTGGCCATGCTCTCTGTCCTCCTGGGAAGCCATCCCCTGCAGGCAACACTCCCAGGTCCTCCCAAGCTCCCACTGCCACCAACCAGGCCCAAGGGAGTACACAGTTCCATTGCACACAGATCCCTTGTTCTTGTAATTTAACTGTGCTGTGTCCCCTTCAAGCCTCTCACCCTTCCAGGCCCCCAGACCTCAGCTGTGAAACCCATACATGCCCCAAAGATAACAGGTAGAAGTTACCAAAGCATTCGGCCTCCTTCCAGACAGGTGACAGAAGACTCCTCCATGCAGCACCTGCAATTTGCCAACTGATCACTCACCTGAGCACAGTCAGGCTGTACAAGGAAAAAGGTTATCTCTCTGTCTCTCTGTCTCTGTCTCTGTCTCTGTCTCTCTGTCTCTCTGTCTCTCTGTCTCTGTGTCTTTCTCTCTTTCTCTTTCTCTCTCTCTCTTTCAATCTCTCTCTCTCTCTTTCTCTTTCTCTCTCTCTGTCTTTCTCTCTGTCTTCAGGTGAAAGTTTGACTGAGCACAAAAGACAAGGTCTCACACAGTAAGGGTGTCTATCTTCTGCCTCCAACACCTCCCATCCCCAGAAAAAAAGGAAAAAACCCAGAAGGCAGGTGTAGACATGCTGCTCCCCACCTCTGACTAAAGCCACTGGGTTCCCACCAGGGAGTGGAAGGGCGCAGATATGCTGCTGTGTGGCTCCGACTACTGCAGGCCAGGGGATCTTTGGCTCCCACTCCTCACCCAACCTGCATCTCCCCGTATCCTGGACAATATCCACTGGGGATGGGGGTGGCATCCTCGGGTCAACCCCCACCCCCACCCCTGGGGCACATTTGTGGCAGGTCGTGGGCCAGACTGTGGGGAACATGAGAGGCGCGTCCGGGTTAGAGGGGAGGTAGTGGGGTCAACAAACAGAGTGAATCAAGGTGCTACTGGGCAGCAAGGAATGTGGGCGTGGCCACCATTCTTCTATCCCATTAGTCAGAAAGAACCATGAAACAATAGAGGGGTGGCTGGAATCTTCTGATGCAGGCAGAATGGGTGGAGTCAAAATGAAGGCAGCCCTTTTCCCAGGGAACTCTGTCCAATCCAGTTGGGGACAAGAGAGTGACCCACTTTAGCCGGATGGCTGCACAGATTGTTGTGTATGTCTGTTTGTTCCCAGACCTAGAACTCAGGATCTGGGCACAATCTGTGAGTTGTTTTTGATCAAGGCTAGCTCTCTACCACTGAAGCCACACGGCTTTACTTCTGTCTTTGATGGCACAAGTTGGACAGGAGTCTCAAGGACTTTCCTGCCTAGGGTGACTTTGACCATTATCCTCCTTTCACAACCTTGTAAGTTTTAAGGAGGACTGCTGAGAGCCACTGATGCCTGGTTTTGCTGATGTTCTTGGAAAGACCTGTGAGTTCTCTATCCTCAGGTTTAAGTGGTAGGAGCTGGAGCCCACAGCTTGAATCCTGGTCCTGCCACCAACAAATGGCAGGACATCCTATGAAATTCATTCCTACTCATATGATTACCAAAGGAATGTGATGTATGTCATGATTAAATGGGCAGTACTTGAATGTTTAGAGGATAAAATTATACACAATTACATAACAGGACACTGATTAATATTAATTAATACTTTATGAAGCATTTAAACAATCACCTTCATTAAATGGAGGCCAAATGAAATACCTACGAATTGGGCATCACATAGCATAGAGATGCCATTTTTTTTCTGACAGGACTGGGATTTGAACTCATGGTCTAGGTAACCCTGCTGTTGCACTGTGTGGGAAGGGGAAGCTTGCCTCCTTGAATTCAAGAAATTCAAGTCTGTTTCTTAGGCCTGAAATCGATGCCCACCACTAGAAAACATATTTGTTTACATTTTAAATATATGATTTATATTTTTAAACATATGTTAATTCCATATTGCATTCAGTGTAGTTATTTTATTTTTTGTTTTATTCATGTACTGACTACTCATTTTATTAACTATTATGAGACATAGAACAGTGATTACATTGATTACATAGGATATAATTTTGCATATGTATTACACGTCCTTCCTGACACCCAGGACTTTCACAGAAAAGGAAAACATGTGTCACCATCAGCTTCTTACTACACGATTCATTTTTTGGAAGTGCTGGCATCTGAACTCACAGCCTTCAAGGCCCAATTCATGAATGGGTGAGTGTCAACCTGCCAGCCTGTGGCAAATTGAGCTGACAGGCAGTCTCAAGTACCTGAGATCGATCCCCAGCGGTTGACAAAATAAGAACAGATTGAAATACAGATATAGAGTGCTAGAGATGTCTATACATTATTCAGTTATATAGACTACATTCCTACCAATTCCTGGGTATTTATAATGCCTCCATGTAATTAATCTTATTGTTTTCATGGTTAACAAACTATTAAGTAAATCAATCAATATCCTGAAATTATTGCATTCTGTACGTAATGTTTCATAAATATTAAATAAAGTTAGTCTTCTGAAATGATGCTGTCTAATTTTATAGGAGCGTCATTCACCATCAACTCATTCAACTGTGACATTGATAATATTACCTTGTTATTCCCATGGATGGGAACGAGTCTCTTAGTATCTCCTGCCATTGATTGGTGTCATGACTGGGATTTGAAATCAAGGCCTACATTGCAATGTGGACCTATGACTTCCTCAATAGTCTGACAACCTTCAGCAATGAAAGGTGAAGTACCCTTTGCAACAGTGTCATTCAGGCCCAGGAGGGTCACTGTGCAAAAGAAGAAAACATAAAAAGGCCATCTCGCTGCATTTTTTTCTGTACATTTTTGCCACACAAGGCCTGGGGGTCTAGGATCCCAGGATCTACTGTGGGACCAGTGGCTACACCCCAGCATAGGGTGTCAAAGGTGAGGCAGAGTTACCAAAACCTGAGTTCAAGCCCCCTGCTGCAAAAAATAATTAAAAGAGATTAGCTCCCTGGCTTGCAATTCACCCCATTTATTCTGCCAGGCTTTGGATTTGAACTCAGAGTCTAGGTGAATCTACAGCACTGTGGAAGAAGCGGAAGCTCACCGTAATTGAAGATAAGAAAGTCAGGCCTGTAATCTAAGCCAAAATTCAAGCCCCTGCCTTGGAAAACATACTATTTATATACATTGTAAATACAGGATTTGTACTTACCTATGGATGTTCAGTCCATACACGTTTGGTGTGGTTGTTCCTTGTACTTTTGGTTTTATTCACTTATTTACCATTGATTTTACTATGATGACACTCATTCCCTTTATCACATTGATTACATCCCATCACATGGAATCTAAATTTGTAGACATGTTCTCCGTCAAGCCAGACACCCAGGACTCTCAGAGAAAAGGAAAAAAAGTTTCACACTTGGCTTCTTACTGCATGATCCAGTTGTTGGTAGCACTGGGATCTGAACTCAGGGCCTAGCAGGACCAATTGGTGAATAGTTCAAGGTGACCACACCAGCCTGTGAGCAACAGAGGAGTTAGGCCATTCCCAGGATCTGACATTGATCCCCAGGGTGGGCCATGATAGTCATAAATTAATAATTTAAACATAGGATCTATATTTACATATATGTGTGGACAGTATCTTGCCTTTGGAGTACTTTTTATCTTATTTTCTGTCTTATGTAAGTATTGTGTATTTTACTGAATAATGTAACAGATATAACAGAACTTACATGGAAGACAACCTATTGCCCTGGCTATAGGGTTTCCTATGCATTCTCCATCCAAGCTGAGACCCAGGACTTTCACAGGACAGGAAAACAGGTGAATCGATGGGCTTCTCACATCAGGATTCATCTTTTGGCAGTGTTGGGATTTGAACTCACACTCTATCAGGCGCAATTGGGGAAATGGTGAAGGTGAGGACACCAGCCTGTGAGCAACGAAGGAGATAGGCCATTCCTAGGAACTGACATCGAGTCCCAGGGAGGTCCAGTTAGTCATAAATTTGTAATTCAAATATAGGATATACATTTACATACATGTGTGGACAGCATCTTGCATTCGGTGCACTTCTCCTTAATTTGTGTCTAATTCATGGAGTTATTGTGTATTTTACTGAGTATGGTGACAGGTATACTGTGCTGACATGGATGACAATCTGTTCCCATAGTTATATGGTTGCCTATGCATTCTACATCCTAGTGAAAGCCCGGTTCTTTCACAGGAGAGGAAAACATGTTCAACGACTGGCTTCTGACAACAGAATGAATCTTTTGTCAGTGCTGGATTTGAACTGAGGTCTGGGTAGCTCTGTTGCACTTTGGGGCAAGTGAAATCTCACCATCCTTGAAGACTAGAATGTCAGGCCTCATCAAGGGCCTGATTTGAAATCCCAGTACTGGACAAAATAACAAGCCTGCCTTTTTTAAACATAGGATCTCTCTTTACCTACAAGTTTGGTATGCATCTTGCATTCAGTGTAGTTATTCTTTTTATTTTGTGTCTTATTCATGGATGTATTGTGTATTTTATTGAGTATGGTGATAGATATAACTATGCTGACATGGATAACAACCTATTCGAATGGCTATAGAGTTGTCTATATAGAATTTCCATCCTAGCTGAGACCCAGGATTTTCACAGGACAGGAAAACAGGTGGATCGATTGGCTTCTCAAATCAAGGTGAATCTTTTGGCAGTGCTGGGATTTGAACTCAAGCCCTAGAAGGCCCAATTGGTGAATGGGTCATGGTGAACACACCAGCCTGTGAGGCACTAAGGAGGTAGGTCGTTCCCAGGACCTGAGATGAAGCCCTGGTGGGGGCCAATATGGTCATAAATTTATCATTTAAACAGAGAATCTATATTTCCATACATGGATGGGCAGCATCTTGCATTTGGTGTAGTCATTCTCTTTATTTTGTGTCTTTTTCAGTGATGTATTGTGTATTTTCTTGAGTATAGGATGACAGATATAACTGTCGTGACCTGGATGACAACATATTCCCATGAGTATAGAGTTACCTGTGCATTCTCCATCCTAGCTGAGACCCCGGACTTGCACAGCACAGGAAAACTGGTGCAATGACTGGCTTCTCACAACAGGGTAAATTTTGGCAGTGCTGGTATTTTAACTTTGGGCCTAAAAGGCCCAACTGCACAATGGTTCCACGTGATCACACCAGACTGTGAGCCACTAAGGAGCTGGTCGGGTCCCAGGAACAGAGATTGAGCAACAGGGAGGCCACAATTGTCCTGAATGCATCATTTAAACATGGGATGTATATTCAAATCCGTGTGTGGACTGCATTGTGAATTTAGTGTAGTTATTCTATTTTGTATGCTATTCATGGATGTATTGTGTATTTTCTTCAGTATATGATGACAGGTATAATTTGCCTCACATGATAACAACCTATTCCCATGGCCACAGGGTGGCCCATGTATTCTTCATCCTAGCTGAGACCCAGGACTTGCACAGGAAAGGAACACAGGTGCAACAATTGGCTTCCAACATCAGGATGAATCTTTTGGCACTGCTGGGATCTGGACTTGGGGACCAGCAGACCCAATTGACGAATGGGTCCATGTGAGCACACCAGCCTGTGAGCTACTAAGGAGTAAGGCCGTTCCCAGGGCCTGAGATGGACCCCCCAGGTGGGGGGGGAGGAGGGTACACAGTAGTCATCCATTCATAAGTTGAAGGTAGTATGCAAATGAGTACACAGTTGTATAGAGTAGGAGAGATGAAAACCTGTGATGGAATCCAATCTACCATGTGTCTACTGATTCTTGGATCTTTCCAGATGTCTTCATTTCATGACTGTGATGATTATTGTCAAGCTTAATCAACACTGCTTTACAAATAAGTGATACCCCATGAGTCTTGCCTATCATTTCCTAGTCACATCATGCATGAACTACTCATTCGATGAGATCGATCACATTCCATGACTTTTCCTGGTCCAGAAACAAGTTTCTCAGGATTTCCTGCCATTGCTTTCTCATGGGGGTGGGCTGAATTCAAGCTTCAGGCATGGAAAACATACTCCTTATATACATTTTAAAGATAGGATTTATACTTCCATACAGATGTTCAGTAGATACTGTGTTTGGTGTGGTAGGATTTATACTTCCATACAGATGTGCAGTCCATATCACATTTAGTGTTGCTATTCATTTTATTTCTTTTTTATCCATTTATTTACAATTTATTTTATTGTCTTTGATGATACCTATATCATTTATCCATTTATTACAATTTTTACATCATATCACATACCATCTAGATTTGTAAATGTGTTCTCTATCATGCCTGACACCCTGGACTCTCCCAGAAAAGGAAAATATGTGTCACACTAGGCTTCTTACTCAAAGATTAAATTTTTGGCAGTGCTGGGATCTGAACTCAGGGACTAGCAGGCCCAATTCATGATTGGGTGAGTTTTAGCACAGAAGCCTCTAGCCAATGAAGCTGTCAGGTGTTTCCCAGGCACTGAGATCAAGCCCAAAGTTTAGCCTAAACTTAAATACATGGCTAGGCAGAGGTGGTATACAAATAAATATATATTGTTAAAGAGTTCCAGAGCTGTCTATCTATGACTGAATGACATCTACTACGTTCCTACCAACTCTTAGGTATTTATTATATCTCCATTGAAACAATATTATTCTTTTCATGCTTAATAAACTATTAATTAAGATCAATCAGCATCCTAGAATTATTGCATCCAATCTTAGACTAGACAAATGCATGAACTACTCTTTCAATCTGTATTCTTATGCATAGGAACGAGTCTCTTGTGATCTCCTGCCATTGGTAAATATAAGGATTAGGATTTGAACCGAGGGCCTATGTTGACATGTTGGCTTATGGCTTCCCTGATAGCCTGCCAGCCATCAGTAATGGCAGGCCAGGTCCACGTTGAAACCATGTCATTCAGACCCAGGATGGTCACCATGTAAAGAAAAAAAATTGTAAAACCCTGAGCCCTCTACAGCTCCCCACTTTTTGTGCTGTTCTGCTTTTTTTCCTTCCTGCAAGCCCTCTGGGCCTAGGGTCCCAGGATCAGCTTTGGGTCTCGAGGCTGCACCCCACCCTAGGGAGAGTAAAGCTGAGTCAGAGTTACCATGACCTGAGTTCAAGCCCCATGGTTGGCAAAATTAATTAATTAATTAACTAACTAACTAACTAAATTGAAATAATAAAGCTACTTGGTTTGGAATTTCTGCCAGTTTTCTTTAATAGCCTGGGATTTGAACTCAGAGTCTTGATGAATCTGTAGCAATGTGACAGAAGGCGCAGAGTTGCCAATATTTGAGTTCAAATCCCATGCCAATCCAAAAATAAATAAGTCACTGACCTCAGCAGGGAAGTTTTAGTTGTGAAGATGGGAGGGAAGGGATGGCAGGGGAAAAACAAACGAGGAGGCAACAATGCTCAATAGGAAATGTACTCATTACTTTGCTCATGTAACTGTGACCCATCTGTACAACATTTTTAAAATAAAAAACGTACAAAAAATTATGTAGTGCTCAAGAAGCACTTTGGGGTTAAGGGGTGGATGTCTGAGTAGCTGTACAAAATTCTACACTGATTTTTTTCAGTGTTCAGTATGGAACTGAATAAACATAACTGTTTCTGTTACAAATATTAAGTCACTGTCTTGGAACTGGGGCCAGTATTTCTGCCATTGCTGGGATTTGAGCTCACTGTCCATGTAACTCTTTTGCACCTTGGGTGAAGGCTAAGATCCCTGTCCTTGAGGAAAAGATTTTCAAGCTAGTGTTCCCAGGGCCTGAATTAAGACCCTGCAATAGAAAAAATATTTGTGTACATATGTAATATAAGATATATAGGTAAATATGTATGTTTATTTCATATTATGATTATTATTAATTTTGTATTTAATTTTTATTTTACTCATTTTATTGTTTATTGTATTTAGTATTATTATACACATAATATTTATTATGTTGTATATATATTATAAAAGTATACACAATAATTCAGTACATTGACTAATTTTCATTAATACTTTATTAAGTTTTGAAATATAATACTTAATTAAATGGAGGCATTTGTCAACTCATCACATGGTTAGAGTCTGTCCCCAGTACGAGTTTTGTCTTATTTATCTTTGGACAACTTCCTATACGGATTTGTTTAGATGATTTATACTCAGAAGCCTTTTCTTGTGGATAGGCAAGTTGAGGGATAAAATCGTAAGGTTGGGTCTGGAAATGTGGCTTAGTGGTAGAGAGCTTGCTCAGCATGAATGAATGCCAGAGTTTGAATCCTCAGTGCTACATACTCAGAAGAAGCCAGAAGCTGTGGTGTGGCTCAAGTGATAGAGTGCTAACCTTGAGAAAAAGAAGCTCAAAGACAGTATCCAGGCCCTAATTTCAAGCTCCAGGTCTGGCAAAACAATACTCCAGATTCCAGTGGCTCTGGAAACCTACTTTCTCAGGAGGCTGAGATCTGAAGATCACAGTTTGAAGACAGCCTTGGAAAGGAAAGCCTGTTAGACTCTTACCTCCAATGAACCATCAAAAATCCCCATGTGGCACTGTGGGTCAAGTGGTAGAGTGTTTGCCTTGAGCTGAAGCGCTCAGAGACAGCGCCCAGGCTTCAGTTTGAGACACACAACTGGAAAAAGATTGAGGGATAATCAAAATAATTTTCCTATTTGCTACTTATGAAAATATTTTTAGGAAAATGAATGCTGATGTACACCACAATTGGAGTCAGACCTCAAGGTTCAAGTGTAGCACATCCATAAGCCCAGCCTCTCAGACTCTAGCATTATAAACTTGTGTCCTACAGGGTTCTGAAAGGCACATTGTTGAAAGGCTTGATATGCTCCCCAAGCACTTTGTGATAAGCAGTTGACTTGTATTGTCAATGTCATTACAGTTCTGACCCTAGCCGAGAACCAATACCTCACGTCCATCACCCTAGCTCAGGAGGCTGAGGTCTCTCATAGGGTGAAACCAGCCAAGGCAGGGAAGTCTAGGACATTCTGACTTCCTGTTCTGAAAGGTCAGATGCTTAAGAAATTCCTGTTTCACTTGGTGATGAGAAGTTACTTGCACTCTAAATGTTCTTGGAGTTCTTGAGCTATAGAAGAAGGAAAGAAATATTATTGACCCAATCAGGGTTCAAATGAAGTTCTCAGGATCCAAGCCCTAATGTTAGCAGGAAGAACTCCAGTGTAACACTGTATTTGAAGGACAGAAAACAGTTTCAAAAGCCAGGCTAGGTGCAGAGAACTAGGCCTGCAGGATTAGGAGGCAGAATATACACATTCATCATGGAAGTGAGCTGCAAAACCACTTCATTCATTCCAGGCACAGCCAGCATTGGGGGCAACGTGAAACATTTGTTAGAGTTACTGCAGGATCAGGCTTTTCTCAGTCTCTTCAAACAATGACTAATTAACCTTCCTTCCTCCTGTGAAGGGAGCCTCAGGCTATCTTTAGATTACCAATAGAGAGCCAGTTTAATGCTGGAGAGGGGAGGAACAGAGTAGAAAAACCCTGCTCTCTGGTCTTAGGGAGTGGGTTTTTGACTCCCAATTTGTCAAGTTTGAAGGCCCTTCTATCTCTGCCAGTCCATTCTCCTTACTTCATTCTCTACATCATTAATGCAAATCCCCAGTCCAAGGAGGGGCAGGGCAATTTCTCTTCTGACTCCAAGCACCTGAGTTAGAACCTGGCTCTGCCCTCTTGACTCTGGGGCTCTTGGATGCCTGAGAAGTGGGACAGAGACAGTCATCCTGCTCTGCATTTGTGTGTAGGCGATGCTGGTGTCCTGGCACACTGCAGAAAGCCGCATGACTGGGAATGTTCCCTTCTTTCCTTCTGACGTCAAAAACAGTTTCATCTATCAACTTTCTTTCTTTCTTTCCTTCCTTCCTTCCTTCCTTCCTTCCTTCCTTCCTTCCTTCCTTCCTTCCTTCCTTCCTTCCTTCCTCCCTTCCTTCCTTTCTTTCTTTCCTTCCTTCTTTCTTTCTTTCCTTCTTTCTTTCTTTCTTTCTTTCTTTCTTTCTTTCTTTCTTTCTTTCTTTCTTTCGTTCTTTCTTTCTTTCGTTCTTTCTTTCTTTCGTTCTTTATTTATTTATTTATTTATTTCTCTCTCTCTCTCTCTCTCTCTCTCTCTCTCTCTCTCTCTCTCTCTCTCTCTCTCTCTCTCTCTCTCTCTCTCTCTTTCTCTCTCTCTCTTTCTCTTTATTTCTTTCTATCTATCTACCTACCATCCTACCAAGGTAGCTATCTCTTTGCCAGTTGTTGGGATGAATTCAAGGCCTGGGAATTGTCTCTAGCACTCTGCTACTTGAGCCACAGCACATATTCTGGCTTTGTCTGTGTACAGGTGCCTGAGGAATCGAACCCAGGGCTTCTTGCATGCTAGGCAAGCACTTTCTTATTAATCCATATTCCCAGCTCCTTCATTTTTTTCTTAATGGTAGTTTTTACATAAGTATGCTACCATTTTATGTTCTCAAGTTTAATTTTCTGGTTACTTCTAAGAAACCTGATCTCTTCCCTTGCCAGATTTGTGATTGTTCCTGGATTGCCTTCATAATAAAATGTAAATAAAGGCTGCTGAGAGCTTCAGTGTGCATCATATAAAGACACAGGCCTAGAACCCTGGAAGAGAAAAGCAATGGGCCTGAAATGAAGAGAATGATGCAGTATGTACAACTAGCATATCTGAAAAATAAACCAGTAAATAAAAGCAGAGTTTGCACTATGGGAGGTAATATATATATACACACATAAGTAGGTAGGGCACTGATACATAAAGTTGGCCTTCTCTTTTTGAATTTTTTTGTGGCAGGGCCCAATGTGTTTCTGAGATGTTTTGCTCAAGGCTGAGTCTCTACCACCACCACAGCTCCACTTCCCGCCAGCTGGTAGTTAATTGGACCTAAGCAATTCCCAGGCTTTCCTGCCTGGTCTGGATTGTATCTCCTACTCAGTTTTCTCTCTCAAAGCTGGAGCTCTACCTCTGGGCCATTGCTTCACTTCTGGTTCTCTGGTGGTTTATTGAAGAAAATAGTCTCAGAGACTCTCCTGCTCTGCTGGCTTGAATGGCGTTCTCCTGAGAAGGCTTCAAATGGTTTCCTCAGGAATTCACTGAGGAGCCACTCCACACAAACCCTTAGTCTAAATCTCGAGGAGTACTAGAAAAAAATGGAAACATTGTTATACCCCAGTCGCAGGACCCCCACCAAAAAGACCACCGAGTGTCAGACTTTACAGCTCTTTTAAGGTTTTATTTAAACGGGCGGCAGCTTGGGTCTCATCCTACATTCCAACACAGCAGCACCTAGGAGGAGAGCCCCAAGGTAAATATTTGCAGGGTTTATAAAGGCACACAACCAACCAGGTGTTTGGATTATCACCACGTGTTGCTCTGCCAGAAACAAGCAACAAGTGGTCACTGCCTCAAAACTTTAACCCTTCATTCCCCGCCTTGACTTATGGTCTTGTGGCTCCAGCCTCAAACTAAACTCCAACAGCTCTTGATCTTGAACGGGTATGGTCCCTAACTGACTTTAGCCATACTATTAAACAACAATACCAATAATAATCAGCTCATTTTTCTTTTCTTGAGTTGTATGCAGAGTGGTTGGGTAGGATGCTTGGAGACTTCCCATGTTTCCCTATGGTTGTCCAGGGCAAAGGGATCAGCTGGTCTGGGGTGGGAGCAGTGGATCCCAGCAGCAATGCCATCCACCTTAAGGGCAGTAGGTGTAGCCATTCGCACCATGTAAGGTCCCTTCCACCGTGGTTCCAGAAATATCAGGTTGTGTCTTCCAACAAACACCCAGTCCCCTGGTTTAAACAAATGGGGGGGGGTAGGAATAGAAGCAGAATCATATAATGCTCTAAGCTGAGTCCACATCCTCTTATGCACCATCTGTAAATAGTCAAGCTTACACAGAAATTCAATATCATCCAAATCAGCAAGCAATTCAGTCTGAAGGGTAGGGATAATGGGTGGAGGGTATCCATACATTATTTCAAAAGGAGTAAAGCCAAGCTGATAGGGTGAATTTCTTACTCTAAACAGGGCAAAAGGAAACAGCGATACCCAGTCTGGGCCAGTCTCCAAAGCCAATGTAGTTAAAGTCTCTTTTAGAGTCTGATTCATTCTTTCTACCTGACCTGAACTCTGGGGTCTATAAGCACAGTGCAATTTCCAATCCATCTCCAGTGCCACGGCTATTCCCTGACTTACTTTTGAGTCGAAGGCTGGTCCATTGTCCTACCCAGTGGTGGATGGGAAGCCATCCCTGGGTAGAATTTCTTCCAGGATCTTCTTAGATATGAAGTTCACAGTCTCATGCTTTGTTGGGGAGGCTTTAACTCATCCTGAAAAGGTGTCTACAAAAACTAGCAAATATTTATATCCAAATTTTCCAGTTTTAATTTCTGTGAAGTCTACTTCCCAATACACATCTGGCCTATCTCCATGGAGATGAGCTCCTTTTGTAACCAGTTGATTAGGGGCATTGGTGAGCTGACAGGCTTTAAAATTTTTTAACAATTTCCTCAATGAGTTGATTTCCTTGCCTGATTTTTACTTCTGAGAGTAGGAGCAAGTTCTCCATTCTTCGGGTTCCCATGTGAGAGACCCGATGGATTCTCATAAGAAACCGCTTGCCCAATCTTTGTGGCAAGATAAGTTTCCCCTCACCAGTTTTCCACCAGTCTTTATCTCTTTCTCTGTTTGGGGGTTTATAGGCCATGGAAATTTTCTTTATCCACTCCAAGTATTCTTGGGAGTACTGAGGCTCAGGAGGCAAACCTTGTGGCCCTGGGCTGGAGTTCCACCTCCTTAGCTGCCTGATCGGCCAAGTTATTTCCTTTGGTTATTGAATCAATTAACTTTTGATGGCCAGGAAAGTGCATAATGGCAATATTTGCTGGTTCCCAGAAGGCCCGGATGAGGCTTAAAAGTTCTTTTTCGTTTATAATAACCTTTGCCTCAGCTGTCAACAGCCCCCTGTCTTGGTAAATGGCTCCATGGACATGCACAGTGGCAAAAGCATACCGACTGTCCGTGTAAATGTTTAGTCTCTTCCCTTTTCCCATCTGTAGGGCTTTTGTTAGTGTCACTAGTTCTTCTCTTTGTGCAGACGTTCCCTGGGAGAGTGCTTCTGCCCACCCTATCTCAGTGTCCGTGGTGATTGCTGCACCGGTGTACCTTTTTCCCTCTCAAATGAAACTGCTGCCATCTGTGAACCAGGTATGCTCAGCATGCAATAGTGGCAAGTCCAACCAGTCTAGCCTCTTTTCTTTGGCCTGGTCACGCTTTTCACACTCAATTTCATGTTCTTTGTTCTTCCATTCTTGTCTTTGCTACTGTCTCTCTCTTATTGTAAACCCTTTCCACTGCAGCTACTAGATCCCTAATAGACTTTTCACTAAGTCTGTCTAGAGCCTGCAACTTTCGCTTTATGTCTGGTGCAGCTTGATTTATATAGGCAAACATAATCATCTGAGCTGACTCCTGGGTCTCAAGATCATACGGGTATATTGACTAAAAGCTTCCAGGAGCCACTCAAGATATGCTGCCAGACTTTCACTTCCTCCCTGTCTAACATTATAAACTTTGGCCATATCAGTAGGTTGGCAAGCTGCCACCTTGAGACATGCCAACAGAGCCTGGCGATAGATGAGGAGTCGCTCCCTACTTTCAACTGTATTGTTGTCTCAATTGTTGGTTGGATCTCAGGAAAATAGGCAGTGATCAGAGCAGGATCTGTGATAGGTGCTCCTTTGGGGCCAGGGATATGTTTCTGGGCTGCCTCTTGGATATAGTCTCTCTCTTCGGTAGTAAAAAGGACCTGTAAAAGCTGACTAAAATCATCCCAAGTGGGCTGATGAGTAAAGAGAATAATTTCAAGTAAACAAATTAAATCCTGGTGTTTCTCAGAAAAGGGGGCATTTTGGGTGTGCCAATTGTGTAGATCACTGGTAGAAAATGGCCAATATTGGAGTAGCTGTTGACCATCTGCATCCACAGGACCTATGGTGCGTATGGGAAAAACAGCTGCATTAGAAGGGGGGTTTGATCCCACTTTGTTGTGGAGTGACTGGCCACTCAGAAACTTTAAGGGCAGGTGCTGAGTGTTTTATAGCTCCCTCCTCCTCTTGACCATTCTCAGGTTCTGCAAAAGGAACCTGGAAAGGAGAGAATGGGGGAGGAAACATTTCTTCTTCCAAGTTATCTCCCTGAAAAACCGGGGGGTACCTTTTCTTTCCCTCTGTCTCAGTTACTTTTTGTAAGTCTAGGAGGCTAGATGGAATGGTGCCTATGGTTTCCAGTCCCGTCAGACGTACAATCCAAAAATCAATAAACAGTACAAACAAAACACACGCAGGCCTGACATTTACAAAAAAGGGCTTACAAAGTGGAGATCTCCCAAATTGGTCCACTGACTACAGTCACGGTGGGGTTCCACACCCAGGCCACACAGCAGAAAGAGCAGAGCCACAGTGGGCTAGTTGGGCCTCTGTTAGGAGGCCCTCTTGGTCAGTTCTGGCCCAACACTGAACCGACCCCCACCCCACAATTCACACAGCGGTGTTCCAAGGACTGCCCCCCCCCCCGCCCCACACAGCGGGGTTCCAAGGACCCCTGCCCCACCAGAGGATCTTGGACATCTCCCAGTTCCTCCAGGGTTGTGGTGCAAGCGCATCTGCCTCAACAACCCTTTACGAATCGGAGTGGCCATCCTCACAAAGGAAAACGAAAGTAAAACAGACAAATGACAGGACAAGACAAATTAACAAAGACAGCTCTATATTACCTTTGGAGGCTGAGATCTCGGGGGTCTTTGGGGGGATCCCGGACAAGCCCTCACTAATATGTTATACCCAGGTCACAGGATCCACTCCAAGAAGACCATCGAGAGTCAGACTTTACAGCTGTTTTAAGGTTTTATTTAAACGGGCTGCAGCTTGGGTCTCATCCTACACTCCAACACAGCGGATCCTAGGAGGAGAACCCCGAGCTAAAGTTTTGCAGGGTTTCTAAAGGCACACAATCAACCAGGTGTTTGGATTACCACCACGTGTTGCTCTGCTAGAAACAAGCAACAAGTGTTCACTGCCTCAAAACTTTAACCCTTCACATGAAGATGCTACTAGTGTGTTCTAGACACTTAATCTTGGAGACACAAAACACTCATAATTATTAGATCATTTTATAGGCAAAAGGAGCAATGCAGACTGTATGAGGATCACTCCAGCTTTCTGTCCTCATATCCTGAGACAGTAAATTCACAGCAGCTCAATGCTAAGTGACAGAACTGGCATGTACTGTGGATATTTGCTCCCAAATCCTGTGACACTCATTTCTCGCTTTTGGCCTCAAACCTGTGACCAGAGGGGAAGATGAGGAGAGAAAATCCTTCTAAGGGAAAGCAGCTATAAATAACATTGGATAGTTTGCTTATAAATTAAAACCTTTTGAATGACGCTGTTAAGAAGTCAGATTGTCCAGATTAAAAAATGAAGAAGAGAAGAAATAAGGTGCCAGTGGCTGCTGTCTGTAATCCCAGGACCTCAGGAGGCTGAGATGTAGAGAAACTTAGTTTTAATCCAGCCAGTGTGGGAAAGTCCATGACACAGTTATTTCTAAGAGATCACAGAAATACCCAGAAGTGGTGCTGTGACTCAAGCTTAATGCAGTACCCTTGAGCAAAAGGAGCCCAGGGACCATGAATAGGATCATATGTGGAAATATGGGGTAGAACCCAGGACGTGTCCCCTCAAAAAGAGCCTGTACTTCCATGTCTTTGTATTCTTATAGGTGAAATTCCCGAGTAGCTATACTGAATGGCACCAACCTAGGAAATTTGTATTCAGTACAATGAGTTCATAACAGAGAGACTTCTTTCAAGATAGTGCATGTTCCGGGGCTCCCCTCACTGTTCACAGTGTAATCTGAGGGTTTCTCTGCATCACAGGCCTGCTGGAGGAAGTCTCTCTCATTGTCTAGACAGGCACACAAAAGTCCTCACTCCTGTACAGCTGGGTAACAAACAACTCCATCTGGGCCAGTTAGTGAGAATGAGTGTGAGTGGGCTCTGAAGGTCAGGAATAATGGCCTCTTTGTACCCTTAGCTATCTCTCTCCCCAGTGCTCTGTTTTAACAGGAGACCTTCATTTGTGCCACCTCTCATGGCAGGCCAAGTTCTGTGCACTTATCCTGCCTTTGTGAGACTATATTCTGTTGTTCAGTTACAGTGCTCAATATAATTCAGGAGTCATTCAGGCAGACAACTAAGGCACTGAACATAATGAAATGATTCATTGCAAGCAATGTGGGCCTATGATGCCTTTCCTATGTTTTCGGAAGCTTGGGAAACCCAAGCACATGTTGGATATCACAAAGCTTCCTGTCATCTAGGACTGGTGAAGCTCATCAGGTTTTGAAACCTTTGACTTCTCCTAGCTGGTCCCTGGGTGGTCAGGTTTTGGGGTTGAACATAAGGCCTGAGTGCTGACCATGAGCTCAGTGCAGAAGCCCAGTGCTTTCCCATTTTGTGTAACAACATCTCTTCTGGTCTGTGAGTGTATGTGTGGGTGTGTATGTGTGTAAACCACGGTGTGTGTGTGCGTGGGTGGGTGTGTGCATGCACACATATACATGAGTCCTGAAGCTTGACCTCAGGACGTGAGGACTGTACCTAGTTTCTCTTGTACAATGATATCCCTCTCCCACTTGAGCCACAGAGCCACTTCAGGCTTTGTCCTAGTCATATGGTCCTGAGAAATGAAGCCCACGATTTTATATATGCAAAGTATTCTACCACTAAGGCACATTCCCAGCCCTCTATTTCAGCTTTGTTAGTTTATTTCTGTCTTTTTTATTGTTGTTGTTGTCAATTGAAGGAGTTGAAGTCTTGGTGTGGGTGCTGTCCCTGACCCCTTCAGCTCAAGTCTTGTGCTCTACCACTTGAGCCACAGAGCTACTTCTGGTTTTCTTGTGGTTCATTGGTGCTAAGTTTCTCAAGGACTTTCCTGCCTAGGCTAGCTTTGAACCATGATCCTCAGATCTCATCCTCCTGAGTAGGTAGGATAACCAACATGAGCTCAAGCACCCAGCTTCCCCTTCAGGTTCTTAGTAGTGAATTGAAGATAATAGTCTCATAGTACCTTTTCTGTCTGAGATAGTTTGGAACCCAGATCTTTAGAACTCAGCTTCCCGAGAAGGCAGGATGACAAACTTCAGCTACTGACCCCTTGGCCATAGCCTCTGCTGCAAGGGGGTCCATGGCTCCACGTGGTGGAGTGCTAGCCATGAGCCCAAGAGATAAGGGTCAGTGCCTCAGCCCCGAGTTCAAGGTTCATGACCAAGAAAAAACCAAACCAAACCATTGTCTGCTGTAGACAACTCACGAGTCTTCAGTAATACATAATTTTGTCCCCGACATGGGGGCCTATCTGAGCCGCAATATTCTTGTCTGTATAATCCTCTAAGTTGTGGAGCTCTTACATAGACAAGATGTAAGAATGCACCCTGTTAAGGACATAGCACATGGCACTCTTTGCACCACTCAGCACACAACATCCTGTGAAAGACTCAGCACATAGCACCCTGTGCAGGACTCAGAATGGAGCACCCAATGGAAGACTCAGCACATAGCTCCATTCCACAAGCTGTCATTAGAATTAGGGTGCTTTCATCAGTATCACCATTCTTTGAGGAAAATTTACAAACCATAAAAGTTCACATTTAATGGTTTAGTGGGGTGTTTTTCTGGGGAGAGGGTGTTAGCCATGGGGCTTGAACTCAAGGCTCTACCATTTGGAGCCACATTTTGAGGTGTCTCTCAGACTTCCTGCCAGGACTGGGTTTTAAAGCCCCTGAGCAGCTAAGATAACGGGCATAAGCCAGGATGACATGGGTAACCCGTGGAGCAGGGTTGCAGCAGTTTACATGTGACTAAGTCAGGTTAGGTGGCAGCTGTCAGCACCAGACTCCTAGCTTGCTCTGTAATGAGGTATTTGAAGTTCTGTCCTTCTATAGAATATCCTACCTTTTTTTGCTATCATACCTGGGGCTTGAGTAAGAGCTTAGACACTGTCCTTAAACGTTTGTGCTCAAGGCTAGCACTCGATTGAAAGACAGCAGAACTTCTGAGTTTTCTGTTTTGTGGCACTGAGGAATCGAACCCAGGGCTTCGTGCTTACTATGAGAGCACTCAACCACCGAGCCTCAGGAGTGAACGAGGTATAAATAGATAGAGACTGCTGTATATAAATATTATATACACAAAAAGAGATTTCTACATAATATTAAATTATAGATAATATTGCTACCAATACTTAGGTATCAAATTATGTCTCCATTTAATGATGTGTCCCAGTTAACAATTAATAAATCATTAATTAATAATTACTCAATATCCCATAACTGTTTATCATATATGTACATATATCCATACATATAATTTGATATTTCATAGAATGAGAAAAATGTCTATATATTATTAAATTATGCATCATGTGTTACTCCCAATTATTAGTTGTTTAATTATGTCACCTTGTAATTTTTATTTTGTTAATGCTTAATAAAATATTAATTAAACTTAGTGCACATCCTACACTTATTGCATGTAATATTATCCTAGAATGATTCACTACTAATTCAATCTGTTTATCATTTACTGTAGTGGTAACTTTTCTACCTATGATGTTTTCTACCTTTATTACATCCTATTACATAGCATATAGATTTGCATCCAAATTATACATCCTATCTGACACTGAGCACTTTCAAAGAAAAGGAAAACATGTGTCGTGCTCAGCTTCTCACTCCAAGATTACATTTTTGGGAGTGCTGGGATCTAAAATCAGGGCAAAGAAGGCTCAGTTCATGAATAGGTGACTGCCAGCACAGCAGCCCCTAGGCAATTCAGCTGCCTGGCAGTGCCCAGGCCCTGAGATTGAGCCCTGTATGTTGACTCCAAATTGTGCTTAGAGTAGTTATTCATTTTATTTTTTATTCATTTACCATTTATTTTATTGACTGCTATAACACATGGAATATTTACCACATTTATTACATTGGATATAGAATTGCCTATGCATGAAACTTCACACCTGACACCCAGGACTTTCACAGAAAAAGAAAACATGTTTCACCGTGTGTCCTACTGCAAGATTCAATTTTTGTTAGTGCCGGCATCTGAACTCACAGCCTACAAGGCCCAATTCATGAATGGGTGAGTGTCAGTACGCCAGCCTGGGGCATATGGAGCCAACAAGCAGTTCCCAGCACCTGAGATTTAGTCCCAGGGGTTGACAAAACAAGCACAGATGGACATGCAGATGGTAGTACACAAATAAATATAGATCTTTATAGAGTACCAGAGATGTCTACATATTATTTTAGTTATATAGGCTACATTCCTACCAATTCTTGGGTATTTATTATGCCTCCATGTAATTAATATTACTTTTTTCATCCTTAATGAATTATTAATTATATCGACCAATGTCCTGAAACTGTTGTGTCCATGTAATTAATAGTATTCTTTTAATGTGTTAAAAATTTTCATTAAAATCCATCAGCCTCCTAAAATCACTCTGTAATTTTATGCTAGTATCATTCAGGAACAAGTAATACAACCTTGACATTCATAACTTTCCATCGGTATTCCTATGAATAGGAACGAGAATCTTAGGATCTCCCTTCATTGGTAGGGGTCAGGACCCAGCTTCAAACACAGGTCCTATGTTGTCATGTTGGCCCATGGCTTCTCTGGAAGAACGACAGCATTCAGCAATGCCAGGTTACCAACAATTTTCAGCCCTGTCATTTAGACCCAGGATGGTCACCTTGAAAATAAAACAAATGTAAAACCAGCAGCCATCTGCAAGTTACTGGTTTTTTTTTTTTTATGTGTCTTTTCATTTATTTATTTTTCCTGTCAGCCTTTGAGGCCCAGGAACCTAGGTTCAGCTGTGGGTCCAGTGGCTGCAACCCAGGCTAGAGTGATCAAAGCTGAGAAGAGTTGCCATGCCCTGAGTTCAAGCCCTGTGCTTGGCAAAATAAAAATACGTAATACATACATGCATACGTACATATATACATTAAAAATATTTAACAATTATTAGGCTACTTGGAGTTGTTTTCACGCCATTTTTTCTTCAGGGCCTGGGATTTGAACTCAGGGTCTGGGTAAATCTGCAGTAATGTGGGGGAAGGGAAAGCTCACAGTGCTGGAAGATAAGAAAGACAGGCCTGTTCCTAGCACTCGCAAAAATAATATTTGTATACATTTTAAATACATGATTTATACTTACATACACATATTTACTGCATATTGCAGTTAGTGTAGTTATTCATTTTGTTTTGTTTTTTATTCATTCATTATATATTTTAGTGAGTATGATTACATGTATAACATTTTTTACATCCTATAACACAGAACATAGATTTTGCTATGTATTATACATCATTCCTGAGACCCAGGACATTCACTGATAAGGAAAGCAAGTGGGACACTTGCCTTCTTCCACCAGGATTAGGTTTTTGGCAGTTCTGTGATTTGAACCCTGGGCCTAGAAGGCCCACTTCATGAATGGGTCAATGTTAGCCCACCAGTCTGACGCAAGTGAAGTTGTTGAGCAAATTTGAGGACCTGAGAATGAAGCCATAGGAGTGGCCAATATATAAACAGATAGATGTGTAGATTGAAGCCTGTGTGTGTGTATTTACATATGTATATGAATCTATAAATAAAGTTATATAGAAAGACAGATAGACATTTATGTAGATTCTAGTGTATAACTCTATACAAAGAATGATGACCTATATCTTATTTTTATATATTCTATTACTATGAATTATTTGGTCTACAATTATGCCTCCATTAATTAATCACGGTAGGAGACTTAATAAAGTATAAATTAAATTATTCAATGACCTATATTTATTGTGTACAATCTTATACTACAAATGACTAGCTAATTAGTAGTTCAATTGGTATATTACAAAGATTGTTCTTATAGATAGGAACGAGTAGGTGAAAGTCCCAGGATCAAACTGAGGGCCTAGGTGTCTTGGTTGGGATCAGGCTTCACTGACAGCCCACCAGCCTTCGGCCATGCAAGGACATGTACAATTTTCAAGCCGAGGCATTGAGAGCCAGGGTGGTCACCGTGCAAAGGAAACAAAGGTAAAACTATTGTCTAAAACTTCCTGGTTTTTCCTCCTCTATCTTGGTTGCTTTATTTTTTTTTTTGCCAGAGCTGGGAGTTGAACTCAGGTCGTAGGATCCCTGGATCATCTGTAGGTGTAAAAGCTGCACATCAGCCTAGGGTAATCAAGGCTGAGGCAGAGTTGTGGTGACCTGAGTTCAAGCCCCGTGCCTGCCCTCCCAAAAAGTTAATGTCCTGGCTAGGAGTTAGGGCCATTTTATCTGCCATACCTGGAATTTGAACTCAGGGACTGGGTAACACTATTGTGTTCTGGGTGAAATGAAAGGTAACCTCCTAGAAGAAAAAAAAATCCGGAGCATTTCCCAGTGTGTGAATTCCAGCCTTAGAAATGGCAAAAAAAAAATATTTATATACATGTATAATATCTATCATATATATGTATTTGCATAGATGTTACATATTGTATCTAGGGCACTATTTCCACAGAAAGGAAATCAGGTCAACATTGGCTTCTTACTCCACCTATTGACTTCAGCACTCCTGGGATTTGAACTCAGGGCCTGGAATGTCTAAATCATCAAGGGGTCAGTTTAAGGACAGCAGCCTCAAATAAATTCAATGCCAGGCAGTTCTCAGGACCTGAGTTCTAGCCACATGAGTGTCCAATATATAAATAGATAGATGTGTAAATTGCTGCAAATACGTGTATATAAGTATATATAGTGAGAGAAAGAGAGTGATGTATATGTATATTCCACTGTACATTTAAATATAAATATATTTATAGAATGTGAGATGTCTATATATTATTAAATTACATGTAATATATTACTAATAATTATTAGGTATTAAAGTATGCCTCCATTTAATGAAGTATCATGGATTAAGGCACAATAAAGTGCTTCCTTGTGTAAATGGAGCTCTGGGACAATTTCTAGGCTCATAGTTTAAGCCTCAGGATCTGCACTAAAAAAAAAGCCAGTAATTGCATGTGTCTGTGTATATATGCATGTATTTCTATCAGTGAACATCCATAGTCGTTATGAACAATAGCACCCTGCTAACAAATTTGCTTTGAATAGAATGATGTCATAGCACAGAGTGCTTTCAAGACAGTGCATTTTCCTAGTCAAAAAAAATTTAAGACCGTGGCTTGGAATTTGCACCATTTTTCTGACAGGCCTGGGATGTCAACTCAGGGTCTGATTATCTCTCTGGCACTGTGGGGGAGGGGAAACCCACCATCGTTGAAGACAAGAATTTCAGACCAGTTTCCAGGGACTGAATTCAAGGCCCAGTACTGGAAAAAATAATATTCATACATGAGATCTATTTACATACATGTGATTACTCCACATGACATTTATTACCCTTATGTATTTTTTATTTATTTTATTTAGTATTATTACATATATAACATTTATTTCATTTATTACATCTTATGAAATGGATTTATTTGCATACAGATTATACATCATACAGAGACCCAGGACTTTCACAGAGAAGGAAAAAAATGGGTCAAAATTGGCTTCTGACTCCACATATAAACTTTTGGCCATGCTGGGATTTGAACACACAGCCCACAATGCACAAATCATGAATGGGCCAGTTGTAAAACAAAAGCCTTTGGCAAACTGGACTGCCAGCCACTTCTGAGATCAAGCAATACTAGTGGCGGATAGATAGATAGATAGATAGATAGATAGATAGATAGATAGATAGATAGATAGATAGATAGATAGATAGATAGATAGATAGATAGATAGATGTGTAGCTTGCTATGTATATGAGAGAGAATATGAGGATATTAAATTATATATATTATGGATTATTAGTTATTAAATTATGCCTCCTTTGAATGTAATGAAGTATCATGGTTGAATACTTATTAAAGCATTAATGTAAAAGTAGTCAGTATTCCTTAATTGGGAGAATCATACCATGGTGCTAGAATGGAAGACAATACATTTTGTGTGGCATTCTATAAGAGAATCATGAACTAACTGCAAATTTAATTGTTACTTTTATAACATTCCATTAGGCATTCCCATGGATAGGAATGATTTCTCAAGATCTCCCTCCATTTGTAGGTGGCAGTCCAGGCACTTCAACTCCAGGCCTGGGTAATTTACTTCAAAATGCAAACCATTGGAATGACACTGTGAAGATTTCAGATTGTCAGGATGAAAGAAAAGAATGAGAAGAAAAGAAAGCAAAGTGTCAGTGAATCCTACCTGTAAGCCTAGCTCTTCAGGAGGCTGAGAGGTAGAGAATGCCAGTTTGAATTCAGCCAGGACAGGAAATCCCACCACACTCTTATTTCTGAGGGATTACAGGAATAAAAAATTCCCATGAATGGGGCTATGACTCAAGGGCAAAGCACTACCTTTGAGCAAATGGAGCTCAGGAACATTGCCTAGGCTCACAGTAAAACTCCCGCACCTTCCAATAAAAAAAAGCCAGTAACAACTTGTCACCCCCTGTATGTATGCATGTATTTCTATTGGTGAAGGTCGAGTTCCTATGATGAAAGGTATCCAGCTAGGAAATTTACTTTGAATAGAATGATTTCATAGAACAGAGAGAGTTTTCAAGACAGTACATCTTCCAGGGCTCCTCTCACTGTTCCCATTGTAGCCTGAGGTTTTCTCCACATCAGGGACTGCTGGAAGAAGTCTTCCTCGTTGTTGGAATAGGCCTCACTCCTGTACAGCTAAGTGATTTAAAAAAAACTCCTTCTAGGCCAATTAGTGAGGAGTGTGGGTGGGCTCTGAAGGCCAGGAGAAAAAGGCCTCTATGTACCTCAACCTATCTCTCTGCCAAGAGCTCTGTTGTGACAGGAAGACTTCATTTGTGCACCTCCCATGGCCAAGTTCCCTGCAATTGTCCTGTCTTTGTTAGACTATGTTCCAGTGTTGAAATAACCTGCTGCAATTAATTCAAGGGTCCTTCTGGCAGACAACTAGGGACCTGAGCCTAATGAAATGATTCATTATTGGCAATGATCCTCCCTGTGTTTTCAGAAGCTTGCTAAATCAAAGCACATGTATAATATCACTATGCTTCCTGTCATCTAGGGCTGGTGAAACTCGTCAGATTTTGAAATTTTGACCTCTCCTAGTTGGGCCCTGGATGGCTGTGTTTCAGGGTTGACCACAGGACCTGGGTACTGACTATGAACTCATTGCAGAAGCTCAGTTCTTTATCATTTGGTGTCACAGCTTTACTTCTGGTATCTGTGTGTGTATGTTTGTGTGCATGTATGTGTGTTCATATCCTTGTCCTGGAGCTTCAACTCAGGACCTGAACACTGTACCTGAGTTTCTCCTGTACAAGGATAGCACTCTACCACTTGAGGCACACAGCCAATTCACGTTTTTTTCTAGTGATGTAGTACTAAGGAATGAAACCCAGGGATTCACACATGCAAAGCACTGTACTCCAAAGACACATTCCCAGCATTCTACTTCAGGTTTCTTTCTTTTGTTGGAAATTGGAGGAATTTAAATCTAGGCCTGGGTGTTATCCTTGAGCTCTTTAGTGAAAGCCAATCGCTCTACCACTTGAGCAACAGCACACCTTCAAGTTTTTGGTGGGTCACTGGAGAGAAGCGTCTCAAGGAATTTCCTGTCCAGGCTGGCTTTGGACCGTGATCCTCAGCTCTCAGCATCCTGAGTACCTAGGATGACAGGCACGAGTCAGCAGCGACTAGCTTCCACTTCAAGTTTCTAAGTGGTGAATAGGAGATAATAGTCTCATGGGACCTTTTGTGTCTGGGATAGTTTTGAACTCAGATCGTCAGATCTCAGTTTCCTGAGTAGGCAGGATGACAGACCTCAGCTACTACATGACTAGACTGTAACACTCTGTTGCAAGGGGGTCCTTAGCTCCACATGGTAGGGCACTACCCATGATCCCCACTGGTAAGTGTCAGTGGCTAGGCCCTGAGTTCAAGGTTCATGATCAAGAAACATAAACCAAAACAATTGTCAGCAGGAGACAACTCACTAGAGTTAGGTACATACATAATTTTGGCCCTAACATGAGGACATATCTGAGCCACAATTTCTCATCTGCACAATCATCTTACTTGTGTAGCTCTTAAAAGAACCAGATGAAAAAATAAAAATTGCACCCCTGCACCCCATGAAGGACTCAGCACACAACTCATGAAAGACTCATCACATAGCTGTAACCCACATAATGTCATTAGAAATAGGGGGCTTTCATCAGTATCACCATTCTTTCAGAAACACGCCACATACAGTCCAAATTTAAATTTTAGAGGGGTGAGATTTTTTTTGGGGGGGAGTCAGCCACGGGGATTGCACTGAAATGTTGGGGGTACTGTCCTAAGATCTTTTGATCAGACTAGAACTCTAACACTTTAAGCCACAGCTCAGTGTTTTACAGACTTCCTGCCAGGGCTGGGTTTTAAACCCACCAGTGTCAGATCTCAGCCCCCGAGTATCTTGGATGACAGGATGAGCAAGCCAGCAGCATCTAGTTCATGGAACTGGGTTGCAGCGGTTTACCTCTGGCTAATTCAGGTTAGATGGCAAATGTCAGTACTAGACTCCCAGCTTGCTCTGTGATGAGGTATTTGCAGCCCTATCCTTATATAGTTGCAGTCAGAACATTCTCTTTTCCTTTTTTGTTTTTGTTTCGGTGCCAGTCCTCGGGCTTGAGTAAGTTTCTAGACACAGTCCCTAAGCCTTTATGCTCAAAGCTAGTCCTCGAAAGTTTGAGCTACAGCAAAACTTCTGGATTTTTCTATGCACATGGTAGTGAGGAATCCAACCAAGGGCTATGTACTTACTAGGTGAGCACTCTACCACTGAGCCCCAGTAGTGACAAGTGTATAAACAGATAAATGTGTAGATTGGTAGATAGACAGACAGACAGACAGACAGACAGACAGACAGACAGACAGATAGACAGATAGATAGATAGATAGATAGATAGATAGATAGATAGATAGATAGATAGATAGATAGATAGATAGATAGATAGATAGATAGATAGATAGATAGATAGATAGATAGATATAGATATATTTAACGAGAGATGTCTGTAAATTATGAAATTGCATATTTGATATTTCTACCAAATATTGCCAATTAAATTATTCCTTCCTTTTTTAAGTATCATGATTAAATGCCTAATAAAGTATTAATTGAAAATTAGTCAATGTAGTATAATGGTTGTGAATAATTTTATAATGTAATTGTACACTACTAATGTAATTGTTGCTTTTACAACATTCTATTTGTACAGATGCCTATTGGAAAGCGTTTCTTTTTTTAATTTTAATTTTAATTTGTTTTAATTTTTGGGGGGTTTCCGGTCGTGGGGCCTGAACTCTGGGCCTGGTTGCTGTCTCTCAGCTCTTCAGCTCAAGGCTAGCACTCTACCACTTGAGCCACAGCGCCACTTGTGGCTTTTTTCTTTTTGCTTATGTTGTGCTGAGTAATCAAACCCAGGGCCTCTAGCATGCAACACAAGCACTCTACCACTGAGCCACCTTCACAGCCCTGGAAAGCATTTCTTAGAATCTCCCGCCAGCCATTCATTATTGAGAGTCCCAGGATTCAACCTTCAGGCCTAAGTTTCTGATTTCGGCTTGGCTTCCCTAATATCCCACCAAACATCAGCAAGGTAAGGTCATGTACATTGTCTGGGCATTGTTATTTAGCCCCAGGATGGTACAATACAAAGGGAAAAAAAAGTAAAACCACCTTATTGAACTTCTCAGCTTTATCCTTTTCCTTTTTATTTTTTGCCAGTCCTGAGATTTGAACTAAGGACCTAAGATCCCAGGATCGTCTTTGGCAGAGATGCCAAGACTTGAGTTCAAGCCCGGTACTTGGACTACAACCAAATAATAACAACAACAACAATAATAATAATAGTAATAATAATAATAATAAGGCTCAGGCTTGGAATTTGCACCATTTTACTGGCAGGCCTGGAATTTAAACTCAGGGTCTGGGTAACTCTGCGGCACTGTGGGTGAAGGAGAAGATCACCGTCCTAGAAGACAAGAAGTTCAGAAAAGTTCCAAGGCCCTGAATTGAAGTCCCAGTACTGAAAAAAATAATACTCATATATGAGATCTATTTACATACAAGGGTTTATTCCATATGTCATTTTTTACCCTTATGATTTAGTATTATTACACATAAAACATTTATTTTATTACATCTTATCACATATACTGAGACCCAGGACGTTCACAGAGAAGGAAAAAAATGGGACAAAATTGGCTTCTTACTCCATGAATACATTATTGGCCATGCTGGGATTTCAACTCACAGCCTACAATGTCCAATCCATAAATGGGGTCACAGTATTAGCCCACCAGCCTCCAGAAAACTGAGTTGCAGCCAGGAAGTTCTGAGGACCTGTGATCAAGCCACAGTAGTGTCATATATATATATGTGTGTGTGTGTGTGTGTGTGTGTGTGTGTGTGTGTGTGTGTGTGTGTGTGTGTGTGTACGTATATATGTATATATATGTATATATATGTGTGTGTGTGTGTGTGTGTGTGTGTGTATGTGTGCTTGTGCACACATGTGCATGAGTGCATCTTGGTTGTAGGGCTTGAATTCAGGGCCCGTGCTCTGTCCCTCAGTTTTTTCATTCAAGGATAGCCCTCTACCACTTGAGCCACAGCTTTTCTTCCAGTTTTCAGGTGGTTCTTGGGAGAGGAGACATTTCTTGTTGGGCTGCATCTTTATGGTAGTCCTCCGATCTTAGCGTGCTGAGGGAGCTAAGAATATGAGATCATGAGCCATTAGCATCTGGCCACACTTTCCTTCTTGGATAAAACAGAATACCTATTTCCTAGCCAAGCACCCATCTACAGCTATCCCTCCTACCCCTCCCCTAAACCTCCAGGCTTCAGAGGAAACATATTCTCCCCTGAGGACAAAGAAATAGGATGCACTGACAGGTTTGAGCATTAAGTTCTCCACAGAGCCAGGGGCTGCTGGGAGTTGATGTAGAGGTCTGAGATCTAGGCCAGGGAAAGTAGACAGCTGTTAGAACAGAAAGTATGAAAAGACATGCCTATAATCCTAGCTATTCAAGGCTGACACTGGAGGATCAATCAAGATTCAAAGCTAGCCTGGGCATACTCTTATCTCCAAAGAATCACCAAAAAGCTGGGAAGAAGAAATATTATAATTCAAATATTATAGTATCAAACTTGTGCAAACAAGCTAAAGGTTCCCACCTAGGCTCTTCAAGCCTTGGTAAACACACACACACACACACACACACACACACACACACACACACACACACACACACACACACACACCATGTTCATGCAAAATTAGAGATTTCTACACTGTAACCTTTGGGTATTCTCTACCTTTTTCCCCACTAAGTCTGGTGGTTGTTGGCCTAGGACTTCGATGCATCCAACACCACCTAACATCTATAATTTTGGGGAACAGACTGGCTATAACATCAGCCTTCCCCAATCCGAGCTCCTTGATTGGGTCATGGTCTATCCAGACCCTATGGGATACCTTTTACAGACTTGCCAAGATCCTTTAAAAAGGCATCACATGCTGGGCACTGGTGGCTCACGCCTGTTATTCTGGCTACTCAGGAAGGTGAGATCTGGCTTCCAAGCTAGCTTGGGTAGAAAAGTTTGTGAGACTCTTATCCTCAAAGAATCATCACAAAAAAAGAAGTGTCCCTGTGGCTCAAGTGGTAGAGTGCAAGCCTTGAGAAAAAGAGCTCAGGGACAATGCTCATGGACAACAACAACGAGAGGCATTGCATGTTGGCTTTGGGATTGACATGGGCCAAATATTGGAAATTTCAAGAGTGCCAAGATAAAGCAGTACCTCCTTTAGTCCCATGCTCTTCTATCTTGTCCAATCCCTGTCCTTGGCTGTGCTTCAGGACAGGATGGCTCTGGCTTGACGGCAAGGCTCCAAGGACGAACATCCCAGACCAATTGCCCTGGCTCCTTCCTCCCTGCTCACACTGCTGATTCTGCTCTTTGCCATAGACGTTCTTCCTGAAATCCATCCATGAGATCATTGACACCAACACAGTGGTGAATGGTGGGTCCAGCCTAACTCAGGGAAGTCAGAGGTGGAAGCCAACCTGGGACTAGGCTTCTACACTGGGTGTGGGCTGAAGCCAGGGCTGACATTTATTTCATTCTGAGCCTTGCTGGGGTAGGGAGACAGTGTAGACACAACATTGAGTCAGGTAAGATGGGAATCTTTAGCACCACTTGTGTGGGGGAGGCTGTGGCAATCAGGGGGGCACTATTCTTGGTACTCCTCTTTCGGATGTCCCACTCCCTCTCTCATCCCTCAATAGTAAAAGAGAAACTTTAAATAAGGGTGTCAAAGAAGGGGCAGGGAAGTATTTCCGTGTGAACCAGACTTGTGCTTCATATTCATGCTAGCCCCTAATTCCTATTTATCTGAGGATTGGCATGTGGGTTTGGGGGAGGAGGATCATCCTAGCTGAGAATGTAGCTCAGTGATAGACTGGTCGCCAACAAGTCTGAAGCCCTGGGTTTGATTCCACAAAGATAAAGCTGGAAGGGGAGGTGGGGCTCAACTTGTAGACCACCAGTCTTGATCAAATAGAGCTCAAGGACAGTGGCCAGGCCCTGAGTTCAAGCCCCATAACTGGAAGAACAAATCCTTGTGGAGGCTTTATTTTCCCCTTGGAAACAATTTATGCTTTGTGATAAGCATAACATGGGCCTCTTCCCTGGCAAGCAATGGGCCATTAGATGGCTCTGGAATTTGGGCCTCCTCCCAGCAGCCTCTGCTCTACTTGGCCCACAGGTTACCCTTCCTATCACCAGGTAGATGGAGGCCTAGAGAACCCCACCTGGCCACCTAGTTCTGGTGGCTGCTGAGGATTTGGTAAATCAGTATGTCACATAGGGAGTCATCATCCCCATCAGTCTACAGAGAAAAGGGATGGAGCACTGCAAGCCTGAGTGCACCAGCTGTGGGTAGTTCTGGATGTGGGGATCTGCAGCAGGACACCCTCTGTGGGGGAGTCCTGTATGGGGCAGCAAACCCTGACTTCTCCTCTTGCATTTTCCACACTATCCTGAAGTAGCAATTCTTCAAAACCTTTTTGTGCCTTCCTCATTTTGCCCACCCAGGAGCCTGAGGCCTCTGAAGAAGCTGGACTGGTGGAGAGCTCAGCCTGTGTCGGTATCTGGAGCCCCGTGTAGGAGCGACAGAAACTCTTCCAGCTATCTACTCTTCATCTTCTCCTGGGACAGCCGGCACATGCACTCGGCTTTCTCCTGACACAGCTGATCCAGAATGAACATCTGTCCTTTACATGCCAAGAGGGATTCCTGGACGGTGCGGATATGTGCCGACAGCTGGTTGCATCGATGGTGGAGCTCATCTGCAGGAGTCTGGAAGTCCACCTCATCAGGCAGGTTGCGGATGAACCAGATTTTCTTCTTGGATGCCCACATGTCCCACTTCTCATTCTCTCATGTGTTGTGGTGGCAGCTCATGGGCGGGGGACCTGTGGCTCCAGCTCTATCTGGTACTGAGCTGTCCGGGGAAGGGGGAGTGCCTGCAGCAGTCAGGCAGGAGATTCCCCCTGTGGATCTCAGCCTCTGAGAGTGCTAACAGAACCACATCCCTCTCAGTTTGGGGGACATCTCCATTTTCTGCCATGGGCACATCGAGGAGAGTCTCTTCCTCAGCTTTTGCTTCTCCAGGGTTCACAGCTTCCCCTTCCCCAGGGAAAGCCAGGAAGCTCAGCTGGGCCTGCAGGTGCTCCTCCTGTGGACTGGTCACTTCCAGGCACTTGAAACTGTCCTGCCACTTTGGGGGCACCACCTAGTCCCTCCATTTGGTCGGACCCTGCACTTGTTTCAGCTGCTCCAACTGCTGGGTCTGCTTCTGCAGGTTCTACAGCAGGACCTACTACTTGGAGCAAAGCTGCTCATTTGAAGTGATGTGCTGCTCGCAGGTGGCTCTGAGCTCCTGCAGCTAGGCCAGGGACTGCTCCTGCTGCCCCTGCAGCTCACGAGCTGCTTGGCCTTCTCTCTCAGCCACCTCTTTCCATTCCTCTATCTTCTCCTCTGAGCAGTCCAGCTGTTCCCGCAGATGATTCTTCACCTGCTGCACTGAGTCCACGATGCTGGTGAGCTCCTTTTTCTCACTGCTCACCCTGCAGAGAGCATCCCGCAGCAAGGCCAGCTGTTCCTCCAGCTGTGGGTTGCACACACATGCATATCGTGGGGTCTCGGGGATCTCCTGCCGATCTTTGGTTTTCTCCTCTAGTCTTCCCAGTTGCTCCTGCTGCTCCGCAATCTGGAAATGGAGACTCTGATTTTCCTGGACCTATATGTGAAGTTGTTTCTCCAGGTTTTTCAACCCCATCTGCGTGCAGTAGGCATGGGCCTGCAATTGCTGTTCCTCCTGAGATGGACCCTTGGGGGGCCATGGCTCTGCCAGCTTCGTTCTCAGTTCCCCCAACTATTCTCTAGGTGCAGCACCTACCTCGATCCTCACTCCTTCTCCTCTGTCAGTTGGTTTACGTGCTCAGTCAGCCACCAGGCCACCTCCTTCGGCATGGAACTCTCAATGCTCAGGTTCTGGGAGAAGGTGTCTGTCTCCAGATTTGCTGTGGTCACCATTCAGCTCAGGTTGTCCTGTAGCCTCTTTAGTACATCACACCTCTGCAGCACTTGTTGGAACTTGCAGATTCTGTTCTTCCTGTTGCTCCTCTATGTCCAGAGTGCTTCCAGCTTCTCCGAAAACTCTGTGTTCACTTGCTCCAGGTCATAGAAGCTTCTGGTCTTTTCCTTGAGCTGAAGTGTTACATCCTTCAGCTGTTCAAACAACATTTCAGTATCCTTCTGTAAGTAGTAACCACAGAAGCCACCATCTCCAGCTCCCCCATGCACTGCTCTGCAGCCTGTAGGCAGCTGGTGAGAGCTTCGTGCTTCATTTCTCTGTCATCGGCCGCGAGCTGCATGTGGGCTGGTGCCGATTGTAAATCACTTTCTGCTAAAACCAACCACTATATGGGTAGCTTGTGGATGTCTAGCTCTGTTCTCGGTGCTTTGTGAACTTGGGCTACCTTCTCCTTCTCTTTCGCTTGTCAATCCTGCAGGTCTTTCTTTTCCTGCTTCAGTGGTTGGATCTCGGCACAGAACACCTGGTTTCTTCTTTTGCTGCAGTCCAGGGAAGGCACCACATGTCGGTAGCACCTCTGCAGATTCTTGGTGGTATCTGGACCCTTGACACTCTGGACCCTGGTGGCTGTGACTGTGTCCAAAGGCAGGGGAGGCCTGTGGTAAGCATCACCTTTGGCCAGACCCTCCGTTGAATCACCCTCCCCAGTGGTGTTTGTGTTTGGAATCCTTCCCTTTTTTGTATTCTTTGTTTTCTTGAATGTTGAAGGTCTGACGTGAGGATTCTTCTGCTGGTGTTCTGGCAGTAGTTTGTTGCCCGCAGCTCTGACTCAGAGTCTTGTTGTTTCAGACATCTGAGTGCTTTGATGGGAAAGATGGGCTGGCCACATTCCCAGGCTCTGGGAAATCCTCTATTCTCCCACTCACTTAATAGGTTGCCAATTTTCTATTTTACTCCAAATTCGCCTCTAGACTCTTGCTTACCACTCAGTTACCTCTACCTTCCGCAACTTCTGGTAGTGGTGTCAACCAACAGACAGCCGGATGGCTACACAGATTGTTGTGTATGTCTGTTGTTGCCAGTCCCGGACATTGAACTGAGGACCTAGGCACAGTACGTGAGCTGCTTTTGCTCAAAGATACACCTCTACCACTGGAGCCACATGGCTCTACTTCTGGATTTGTTGAAACTGAAGTTGGACAGGCGTCTCAAGTACTTTCCAGCCTAGGGTGAATTTTACCATGAATCTCCTTTCACAGCTTTGCAAGTATCATGGAGGACTGCTGAGAGCCACTGGTGCCTACTTAATCATTGGTCTTGCTGATATTCTTGGACAGACCAGTGAATTCCCTACCTTCGGGTTTAAGTGGTGGGAGCTAGAGCCCACAATTCGAATCCTGGTCCTTCCACCTCCAAATGGCAGGAAATGCTAAGAAAATCATTTTTTCCAGAAAAGGTGCCATAAAAATCTTTCTTTTTTAATTTTAATTTTAATTGTTTGTGAACATACTCTAGAGAGGGGTTACAATTACATGGGCAAGATAATGAGTACATTTCTTATAACGAATTGCAGCCTCCTCCTTTGTTTACCCTTCACATCCCTTCCCAGCCTTTCCACCACCCCCACTGCCAATCCTCCCCAACTTCCCCTCATCAAAGTTGTAAAGTTTGTTTTCGACATGAAAACTTGTACTTCTCATTGTTGCAACAAGTCCACCTGTATCCTTAAACAACTTGGTTTTCCCCATCTCCAGAAATTATACCTACATCAAATATAGTGAAAGCAGGGGTTATAGAGTGGGGGAGGGACATACAAAGAAACAAAGAAATAATCTTATAAATGTGTTAGAAACAAATGCATGAAAGAAAAAAACATTAAAATACAAATCTAAGAGTTCATTTTCCTAACATCACATTATTTAACCTTTTCTGCTTGACTCATACATATACTACATATTACAAATAAGGTAAACCATGGTAACTATGTTTCTTTGGGCTTGGCTTACTTCACTTAATATAATTTTTTCCAAGTCTTTCCATTTCCTAACTAATGGGGCAATGCCATTCTTTCTGATGGAGGCATAGAATTCCATTGTGTATATATACCACATTTTCTGAATCCATTCATCTACTGAGGAGCATCTGGGTTGGTTCCAGATCTTAGCTATGGTAAATAATGCTACAATACACATAGTTGTGCTGGTACATTTAGTTTGGTCTTGTTTGTAAACATTTGGGTAAATGCCCAAAAGTGGGATTGCTGGGTCGTATGGGAGCTCTATGTGAAGTCTTTAGAGGAAACCCCAATCTGCTTTCCAAAGTGGTTGAACAAGTTTACACTCCTACCAACAATGCAGTAAGGTTCCCTTCTGTCCACATCCCCTCCAGCATCTGCTGTTGTTAGAGATCTTGATTTTTGCCATTCTAACTGGGGTGAGGTGGTATCTCAACGTTGATTTGATTTGCATTTCTTTTATGGCTAGGGAGGTTGAGCATTTCTTCGTGTGTCTATTGGCCAACCTTCTTTCTTCTTCAGAGAAGTTTCTCTTTAAGTCTTTAACCCACTTATTTATTGGGCAGTTGTTTCTTTGAGGATTTGTTGTTGGAGGATTTAATTTTTTGAGTTCCCAGTATATTTTAGATATGAGACCCTTGTCCGTTGTATGGCTAGTGAAGATCTTCTCCCAATCCGTAGGCTTTTTATTGATCTTGCTAGCTATAACCTTTGCCATGCAGAAGCTCTGAAACTTCATACAATCCCATTTGTCCAACCTTTCTTTTATTTGTTGTGTTTCCCGGTCTCTATTAAGAAAATTTCGGCCTGGGCCAAGGAGACCTAGGGTTTCTCCTATCCCATCCTGTCGTGTTTTCAGAGTGTCTGCTTTGACTCCGAGGGCTTTGATCCATTTGGAGTTGATTCTGGTGCAAGGTGATGTATAAGGATCTAGCTTTAGTTTTCTACAAGTAGCTAACTAATTTTTACAGCACCATTTACTGAAAAGGCTGTCTTTCTTCCATTCTATTTTTTAACACCCTTATCAAAGATTAGATGGCTATAAGTCTGTAGGTTCATTTCTGTGTTTTCAAATCAATTCCATTGGTCCTGAGGTCTGTTCTTATGCGAGTACCAAGCTGTTTTGATTACCATGGCTTTATAGTAGAGTTTGAAATTTGATATTGCTACTCCTCGAGCAGTGTTCTTGCCGTTGAGTAGCATTTTAGCTATTCGGGGTCTTTTATTGTTCCTTATGAATTTTTGGATTACCTCTTCTATTTCCTTAAAGAATGAGGTTGGAATTTTTATAGGTATCACATTGAATTTGTACATAGCCTTGGGAAGTATTGCCATTTTTATGATGTTAATCTTTCCAATCCAGGATCATGGGAGGTTTTGCCATTTCTAAGTTCTGTTTTGATTTCCTTTTTCAAGATTTTAAAGTTTTCGTCATAGAGGTCCTTCACTTGTTTGGTAAAGTTAATTCCTATGTATTTTATTTTTTGTGGAGCTATTACAAATGGAGTTGCTTTCCTAATTTCAGCCCCACTTTTCTCATTGATGGCATACAGAAAAGCCATTGATTTGGGGGGTTAATTTTATACCCTGCTACTTTGCCAAAGTTTTGAATCAGCTTGAGTCATTTGGGAGTGGAGTCTTTGGGATTCTTTAAATACAAGATCATGTCATCTGCAAAGAGGGAGAGTTTTATTTCTTCTTTCCCTATTTGGATCCCCTTTATGTTTGCATCTTGTCTTATTGCTGTAGCTAGGCATTCTAATACTAGATTGAAGAGAAGTGGAGAGAGGGACATCCTTGTCTTGTTCCTGAGTTAAGAGGAAATTGTTTTAATTTTTCAACATTAAGTATAATACTGGCTGTAGGTTTGTCATATACAGCCTTTATTGTATTGAGGAATGTTCCATGGATTCTTAATTTTTCCAAAACCTTCATCATAAAGAGGTGTTAGATCTTGTCTAATGCTTTTTCTGCATCTATTGAGATAACCATGTGGTTCTTATTCTTGCTCCTGTTTATGTGATGAATAATATTAATTGACTTGCATATATTGAACCAGCTTTGCATCCCTGAAATGAATCCTGTTGATCGTGGTGTATGATTTTTTGGATGAATTGTTGAAGTTGATTGGCCAAAATTTTGTTGTGAATTTTTGCATCAGTGTTCATCAAACAAATGGGTCTATAATTCTCTTTCTTTGATGAGTCCCTGCCTGTTTTTTGGATGAGGGTTATGATGTCTTCATAGAATGTGTTCGGTAGTGAACTTTCTCTTTCATTTTCATTGAAGACATGGAGGAGTATTGGTGTGAGCTCTGCTTTGAAGGCCTTGTAGAATTCAGCTTTAAAACCATCTGGTCCTGGACTTTTGTTAGCTGGAAGGTCTCTTATTGCAGTTTCTATTGCAATGCTTGATATGGGCCTGTTAAGATGGTTTAACTCATCTTGGTTTAGTTTTGGCATGTCAGTATTTGCTAGAAAAATGTCCATTTCTGTCAAGTTCTCAAACTTATTAGCATAAAGTTTTGAGAAGTATTCCCTTATAATGTTCTTAATCTTGGTTGTCTCCATGGTCATGTTTCCATTCTCATCTCTGAGTTTATTTATTTGGGTGCATTCTCTTCTTTATCTGATAAGATTTTCTAAGTTTCTGTCAATTTGTTGATTTTTTCGAAGAAACAACTCTTTGTTTTTTGATTCTCTCTATAGTTTTTTTTGGATTCTAATTCATTTAATTCTGATAAGTCAGAATTTATTAATTAATTAATTTCCATCTACTGGATTGGGTTTTATCTTGCTGCTCTTTTTCAAGGAGGTTTAGATGTGTCATTAAATTGTTGGTTTCAGATCTCCCCAATTTGTTGATGTAGGAGCTCAGAGCTATAAACTTGGCTCTGAGTACTGCCTTTGCTGTGTCCCAGAGGGGCTGGAAAATTTTGTGCTCATTTTTGTTGAATAGCATGAACATTTGAATTGCCTTTCTAATCTCTTCCACTCATGATTCACCAGTGTGTTGTTCACCCTCCATGTGTTACTGGACTTTTTTGGTGGCTTTTGGTGTTGAGTTCTAATTTTATTCCCTTGTGGTCCGAGAGAATGCAAGGTATAACTTCAATGTTTCTGAATTTAGACAAGTTTGCTTTGTGGCCTAAAATGTTGTCTAATTTAGAAAATGTTCTATGTGCTGCTGAGAAAAACGTGTGTTCTGATGCTGCTGGGTAAAATATTCGGTAGATGTCTGTTAAATCTAGTTGATCTATGCAGATGTTTAGATCTGCGGTTTCTCTGTTGAGTTTTTGCTGAGTTGATCTCTCTAGTGGGAAGAGTGGTGTGTTAAAATCCCCAACAATTAATGTCTTTGGATCTATGTGGGATTTGAGGGAAAGTAGTGTTTCTTGGATAAATTTGAGTGCTTCATTGTTTGGGGAACAGATATTTAGAATGGTAATATCCTGCTGAAGGAGAGATCCCTTAATTAGTATGCTCCTGAAGGCAGCAGACAGAAGGATGTTGTTTTTTTATTCCACTAGACAGTCTATGTGGCTTAATTGGAGAGTTAATTCCATTAATGTTGATAGATAGGATTGAGTGGTATTTGGGAGTTCCTGCCATGTTAGCCACCTTCTTGGGGGTTTCAAAAACTGGGTTCTTCCTATGGTTCTTGGATTCTCAGTTTGGGTGCAGTTTCTTAGTGTTTATTGTGGTCTTGTTGGTTTTCTATATGCAGGACATCTTTAAGAATCTTTTGTAGGGCTGGTTTGGTGGCGATGGATTGTTTCAATGTTTCTTTGTTATGGAAGTTTTTTATTTGGCCTTCAGTTATGAAGGAGAGTTCAGCTGGGTACAGTATTCTTGCTTGATAGTTGTTTGATTTTTAGGGCATGGCATACATCATATCAGACTCTTGTTGGATTGTCTCTGCTGAGAAATGTGAGGTGATTCTAATTGCTTTCCCTTTTTTGGTGATTAATCTTTTCTCCTTGATAGCTTTAATGATCTTTTCCTTGGTCTGAATTGATCCTGTGTGGATTATAATGTGATGGTGGGATGTCCTATTCTAGTCTGGTTTATTTGGAATTCTAAAAGCTTCTTGTATCTGAATAGGTCTATCTTTTTGCGTGTTTGGGAAGTTCTCTTCTAGGATCCTGTTAAACAAATTTCCTAGACCATTAACTTCTGTTTCTAGGTTCTCCTCTGCAACCATTTTTCTTAGATTAGGCCTTCAGATGGTGTCTTCCAAGTTTTGGATAGATCTATCATATTTCTTGGACTTGTCTTGGATGGTTTTATATTCTTTCTCTATAATACCTAGTATTTCTTCAATGCCCGAGATTCGATCTTCTGCGTGGTCTAACCTGCTGTCAAAACTTTCTACTTTGTATTTTATTTCTTTTCCTTCTAATTGGGCAGCTTTGATGGCTTTAAATTCTTTGTTGAAGCATTGTTTTAGATCTTGTATGAACTTCTTCACTTCCTTAATTTGGTGTTCACTGTTTATTCTCAAATCACTTACTTGATGGGCTATGGTTATCTCGTGCTCCCATTCCTTCTGTTGGGTCCATTCAGCATTCCCTTTGTGGTTTCCCTGACTTCCTTCAACTCTTTGTTAATGGATCCCATGAATGCCTTTAGTGATCTTTGTGTATTCTCATCCTGTACTCTCAATTCCTGTATTACTCTTTCCTTAGGTTACTCCCACTCCCATTCATGCCATTCCTGTAGTTCTCTTTGAGTGTTCTCAGCCTGTTAACGCCATTCCTGCCTTTCTGTTTGAGTATTCTCAAGCTGCTCATGCAAATCCTTTATCAGTTTTTGAGTAGCTTCCTCACGCTCATGATATTCTTGTATAAACCTTTGGATTGCCTTCTCTCTCTCCCTATCATGCTCATACAGAGTCCTTTGTAGGTTTCCAAACTTTTCCTGCATTGACCTTTTGTTTGCTTTCTCTCTCTCCCTATCACGCTCATACAGGGTCCTTTGTATGTTTTCAAACTTTTCATTTATCATGTTTGCCAGCAGTGTTTGTAGAGCTATTTGGGAACTCTCCTCTGGATTATTCATTATCTGTTCTGTCTCCTGCTTATCATGAGTGGGAGTTGAGATACCCGGACTTGACATTTTTCTTCTGTTTTTCCAGCTTACTCTGCAGATTTGGGATAAAAATAGCACCAGTTTTGTGCTAGAACACTAACTTAAGGCAAGCATCAACCAAAATCTGTATTTGCACGGTCAATAGTCTGCAGATACAATCTAGTTCAACAGATACATTTATTCAACATCAGACAACTATATATTAATGGGCTATGAACCGCAAAGATGAATTTGGAAAACCAGAAATTATTAGGGTTAGGGAGAAATGTGGGTTAAAAATAGGAATAGAGTGATGTGGGAAGGCACAGGTAGAGTTAACTAAGTCCTAATCTCAAAGCAGGAAATAGGTTGGATAAGATGAAAGGAGAGAGAGAGAGAAAAAGAAGAAAGAGAAAGAAAAAAGAAAAGAGACCAGAAAAATAGAAAATAATAATTAATAATACTATGCATATCGAAAACAAACTATTCAGAGGAGAACATGAACATAATGGGAGAAGGGAAGGGATATAAAGGACATGTGAAAAAATTAAAAATAAAAATACTTAAAATATTATATAGGTATAAAAAGTTAGTACTGCTATTAGGCAATTTAAGTCTCAGAGGTTTTGAATTGAGTAATAAATTTGTGGGTTAAGTGTGTACTCAATGGGGGATAAGGTCTAATAATCAACTACGGGTTTATCTGAGCATGTGCAGGACAACAATTAAGTCACATAAAGAAGAACGAAAGGGAAGAAAAGGTGAAAAGAATAAGAAAGGAAGAAAAAAACAGAAGTCCAGTAGAGCTAAACAAAAAACAAAAAGAAAATTAAAAAAAAAGAAAACAAAGAAAGAAAAACACAAACACATATGTATCCCTGAAATAAAAATTATAAGAGGAAAATAAAGTTACTAGAAAACAATATTTTTCAAAAAAGGTAAAAATTATAGATTAAAAATTTTTAGAAAAGAAAAAAATTTATAAAAAGTACCAAAAAGAAGAAGAAGAAGAAGAAGAAGAAGAAGAAGAAGAAGAAGAAGAAGAAGAAGAAGAAGAAGAAGAAGAAGAAGAAGAAGAAGAAGAAGAAGAGGAAATAGTTCTTTAATTTTTTGGGGGAGGGGTGGGAAAAATCTTGTATCTCCCTTGTGTCCTTAATCAGCCTCTTGTTGTAGTCTCTGGTCTGCTTTTGGTCCTGTGGCTTGGTTGGTTTCTTAAGTCAGTTTGTTCGAACAGGCAGAAAAATGCTCTGCTTTAACCAGTGTTTTGTGATCGTCCTCCCAGGGTAGTTCAATGGGAGTAGGATCTGCTTTGAGTATTACAAAAGAGGGAAATAGCTTTTTCCTCAAGTTTGGAGATACTGTGATGAGGGTAGGTTCTGAGTAGAGTTGAGGCACTTCAACAAACAGTAGCTTTTCCGGGGGATAGTTTGTGAGAAACTTACGGAGCCCAGCATAGAGCCATTCTCAGGGTTTCGGTTTACTTAATTTCAATTGATTGTCGAGGCTGCTAAAGGGAGGGACAGCTTCTGGATCTGATAACCCAGAGAAGAAAGCCACTCCTAGCTCTGCCACCCGAGCTGAGTGACTTTTGCCTGGGTGTAGCTGAGTCTGGCAGGTCAGGTTAAGTTCTTGTGACCTGCTAAATGACTCTAGTTTTATTCAAAGGCCTGAGTTGGAGCTAGCAGCTCCGTTGAGCTTTGTCGGTATCCAATATGGAGATCTCCGGTACTGGGGGGTGGGAGGGGTAGCCTTCCCTCCTCTGCTCCCTGAGAAGGAGTGAGGACGTCAGGCTTCTACTTACGCCGAGTCTTGGTTCCTGGGTTGTCTCTGGTCCGCAAACTGCAGGATGAAGATATCCCAAGGAACTCATTTTTATCCATATGAATACCAATGGAATGTGATGTATGTCATGATTGAATGGGCAATTCTTGAATGATTCTATGATAAAATTATATACAATTATATTCTAGGATACTGATTGATATTAATCAATACTTTATGAAGTGTTTAAAAAATTACTTTCATTAAAAGGAGAAATAATGAAATACCTAAGAATTGGTTGTCACATAGCATAGAGATGCCATTTTTTTCTGCCAGGACTGGGATTGCAACTCATGGTCTGGGTAACTCTGTTGCACTGTGTAGGAAGGGGAAGGTTGCTTTCTTGAAGTCAAGAAATTTAAGTCTGTTCTTTACGCCTGAAATCGATCCCCACCACTAGCAAACATCCTATTTGTGTACATTTTAAATATATGATTTATATTTACATACATATATTGACTCCATATTGCATTCAGTGTAGTTATTCATTTTACCTTTTGTTTTGTTCATGTAGTAACCAGTTATTTTATTGAATAGTATGGCACATAGAATATTGATTACATTGATTACATAGGATATAGGACTGCATATGTATTCCACTTCATACCTGACACGCAGTATGTTCACAGAAAGGAAAACAAGTGTCACCATCTGTTTTGTACTCCACAATTCATTGTTTGGGAGTGCAGGCATATGAACTCATGGCCTACAGGGCCAAATTCATGAATGATTGAGTGTCAACATGCCATCCTGGGACAAACTGAGCTGACAGGCATTTCCCAGGACCTGAGATTGAGCCCCTTTGGTTGACAAAATAAGAACAGATTGGCACGCACATCGTAGTATGCTAATAAAAATATATATATTTATAGTGTGCCAGAGGTGTCTATCCATTATTCAGTAATATAGACCACATTCCTAACAATTCTTGGGTATTTATTATGCTTCCATATAATTAATATTATTGTTTTCATCCTTAATAAACTATTAATTAAATCAATGTCCTGAAATTATTGCGTCCCTGTAAGAAATACAAACAAGACCACACTAAAGCTCCCAGCACGCCTTTGTTTATTGCATCATTATTTACCATAGCTAAGATATGGAACCAACCCAGATGCCCCTCAGTAGATGAATAGATCAAGAAAATGTGGTATATATACATAATGGAATTCTATTCCTCCATCAGAAAGAATAACATTGCCCCATTTGTTCGGAAATGGAAAGACTTGGAAAAAATATAGTAAGTTAAATAAGCCATACCCAAAGAAACCTAGCTCCCATGGTCTTTATTTGCAGTAACTAGAATATGTCTGAGTCAAGCAGAATAGGTCAGATAAGCTGATATTAGGGAAATGAACCCTAAGATATGTATTCAAATGTTTTTTTTTCTTTCATGGGCTTGTTTCTAATACATTTATAAGATTATTTCTTTGTTGCTTTGTATGTCCCTCCCCCATGGTATAACCCCTGCTTTAACTGTATTGATGTTGGTATAATTTCTGGAGGGGAAGGGCAAAAACAAATCGTTTAAATAGGGATACAGGTGGACTCATTGCAACAATAAGATGTACAAGTCATTATGTCGAAATCGAACTTTGCAACTTTGGTGGGGTGAGGAGGATTGGGTGGAGGCGTTGGGGGAGGATGGGAAGGGATGGATAGGAGAAACAAAATAGGAGGCTAAAATGCTTGACAAGAAATGTACTCATTGTCTTGCACAGGTAATTTTAAGCCCTCTGTACAGTATTTTCACAAGAAAAAATAATAAATTTTAAAAAAGAAAAAAATCATGAAGATGTCATGATCTTGTATTAAATGGACTCCACTCCCAAGTTACTTGAGCTGATATGAAACTTTGGCTAAGTAGCAGAATATAATTTTGTCTCAATAAAACCAACCAAGAAAGGAATAAAAAATAAACAAGAAAGAAAGACACAGTTGGAAATTTGGGCTAATTTTGTCATTATGTTTTGAGAATTCAAGTTTCCTATAGAAATGCAACTCAAATATAATCCTCAGTTGTGTTTTAAATGTTGTCTTAATTACATAACATTTCTAGTTGCAAAAGAGCTCATGATTCCCAACCAAAAATTTGAAAATGTAAGCATCATTCTGTTAGATTCCAAAGAAATGATGAAGAATTACAAAAGTCAAAGCCTGGAGAAATAGGAAAGTTCATTTAATATAGGACATTGTAGACTTGCCTAAATTAGAATTAGATTTAAAATAGATAATTTTTGTTTGTAATTTAATATTCTATAGGATACTTCAAAATTCTTTTCAAATAAAAGATTTAATTTACAAATTCACAAATGATTCTGGCATTCTAATTGACTAGAGTAGTCTTTCAAGTGAGGTATAATAAGAACTTAGTTAATAGATAATTCCAACAGTTCATTTGTAAAATGATGATGTGAATAATCTAGACAAATTGTCAACAAATTGATGATATTAATTCATAAATATAGGAAAAGAGCAATCTTTTGAGACTTTGGTGTAACATCGTATGAAGAGAGTAATTATGTGACATTTTTTTCTACCTTTACATAGCACAGGAAGTAATTTCTTAATTATGTACCTCTGTATACAATGAGAAAAGTGCTGTGTTTGAGGGGTTTTTAAATTTTGTTTTTGTTGTTTGGTTTGTCCTAGGGCTTAACCCCTGGCTTGGGCACTGTCCCTGAGCCTGTTTTTGCTCAAGGCTACTGCTCTACCACTTGAACCTCAGTGCCACTTTGGTCTGGCTTTTCCTTATGAGTTTATTGGAGATAAGAATCCAAGGAACTTTCCTGCCTGGGTGGGCTTTCAACCATAATCTTCAAATCTTAATATTAAGATATACAGACCTCCTGAATATCTATGATAGATAATATATATATATAGTAAAATAAATATAAAATAAAAATAAATTCTATTTGCAAGTGTTCTGATCTCAAGAATACCACTGTTGGGAAAATGATGTAGCAAAGTTAAGTGTATTATTCTTTCCACAATAGGAAGGGCATCACATTAGCAAAAGTGTAGTATTTTTTTCACAATATTGATAAACTAGTCATGATGTGAATTTAGGGAATTTTAATGTGCACCTTACAAGTTGGAAACTGTTGGGCTAGGATGACTTTATGGCATAAAAACTTGGGATTGATTGTCATAGAAATAATAGTTAATCTGATGAACAAAAGTTTACCCTTACAGAATTTTTATTGGAAGTGGCACTGTGGCTCAAGTGGTAGAGAGTTCACCTTGAGCTGCAGAGTGCAGGGACAGTGCCCAAGCCCAGATTTCAAGCCCCACGACTTACCATAAAAAAAAGAAATTAATTATTATAGTTACTTCATAGTTTTATCCTCTACAAGAATGTGTCTATTTTTTCTGTTGACTTTTAAATATGTAATGCCTCAATGAAAACTGCATCTATTGCAGAATTAAATAAAGTACAAACAGGTACTCTTTTGAATGTCTCTGGTATGGCATGTTCAGAATTTGAAAATGAGTAGTTAGTAGTCATAGGAATGTTGAGGAACAGATATATTCTCTCCTCTTAACAATTAGTAAGTTTTCAAAGTTAGGAGTTTCCATAGAATTGAACGGTTTTCTGTTTTAATATGAGACAAAACTAAAAATAATGTTTTATTCCAAATAATGCCAAGTATATTCTGAAAATACTGTATAGTTTGATAACATTCCAATTGATGTCTGATAAAGAAAGAGGTAATTCAAATTAGCAACCAAAATGTTCATTTTTTAAAGGTAATAAACATAAAATAATATTTACTATACCAATACAGTGAAATTATATTTTATGTAGCTCATTTTTTAGCTTAATTTTATTGTCAAGGTGATATATAGACGGGGTTGCAGTAATTGTAAGCTATTGAATATATAACATGTCGAAATTTTTACCCCCTCCCTCATTTTTCTCACACTTTTCCTTCATCCCAATACCACTCACAAATTGTAATGTAAATTTCCAACATATTGTCCTGTGACTATTGCTATTGCAATGGTTTGCCTTTTGTCCTTAGTCTCGCCATTTTATTGTTCTGCTTCCCTTGCCAAATGAAGATAAATATATATACAATACAATTGTATTGTATTTGGATATTGAATCCAAATACAACAATGGACAAACCATAGGGGAAAACACAAAAGAAAAAAGAAATCACATAGTACATTAAAAACAACAACCACAAAGAAAAACCTCTCAGCATCATTTTATATGATCATTTATACATAGCTATTGATTCATTCTGCTCATCTGCTAAGACTATCAGATATTTCCTAGTTATTACAAATGAGGGAAACCATAAAATCTGTTTCTTTGTTTCTTGCTTATTTTTTTAGTAGGATTTTTCCATGTTTTTCCATTTCCTTATGAATAGAAAGCATAGAAGTACACCGTACATATATAACCATATTTTGTCAATTTATTCATCTACTGATTAGCATATTGTTTTAAAACATGATTGCATGTAAGTATCACTTAATGCCATTCAAAAATGACAGATGCTGCCTCAACAGATATACTAATATCATGATTTCTAGGTAAGATAGTATTTTATGGAGGTACAAATGTTGAGATATAGGATGAGCCTGATGTATATCTTGCACGAATTAGCCAGGAAGATATCCAATATCATGTAGGATAAAAATGGTAGTGAAAAAATGTTTCCCTTGAGAAAGATATAGGAGGCTGTCAGAAGTATGAAGTAGTTCAGATAAATTTGAAGAATTTAGAAATGCAAGCTCAATTATGTCTCTTGAAATAATAATTATGTAAATTGAAGGGCAAAAAAATGGTAAGAGAATAAAATAACTGACAGCAGATCATTATCCCAAGTTAGAGTACAAAAAGACATAATCTATAACTTCCAAGTTAAAGAGATACCAATATAATATGTCCCACTTAATTTAGGTACATGCAAAATATTTACTTGGCTTTCCCCTACTTAACTGCTCCAAAATAAATGAACACTTACAAGAAAAGTTATGTTATTACCATTGTTTCAACACTAACTGTGATCAGCCCTCTTTTTCTCACTTTGCACTTGGTAAATTGATGATGTTGTGGCTGATTAGAGTCAGAATTAGGGGCTTCTACTTGTACAATTATCCCAGAACAGTTTAAAGCAGTTTTCCGCCCAAGATATCCAACTACATTGTCTGAACTTGTACTTTGAACAGACCCTCACACCTGAGCACATTATTTGAAATTATACTTTAGCTTTTCTTGGCAAATTCTACTTTGTGCCTTTGTCTTCTTTGCACATTCCTTTTGAGTTCATAGTTGATCTATTTCCATTTCATCTGTACAAACTGCTAAGAACATTGTTCAACTACCACTTCTTGTTTGTACACGCCCAGTCTAGAAGGTACTTTGTCCATGTTAAGCAATACGGTAATATTCACTCTCTGAGGAGAAAAGTTCCACAAAATAACCCTATGCCCACATTAAAGAATGTAGAATTTAAAGAATTTTGAGACATTGATATTAGAATTGAAAGGCTCCTTAGGGACATTTTCATGGAGTTCATTAGTTTACCCAGGAGAAATTTAAATATCCACAAAATTTGGAGCTAATTAGTAAGCATCCAAATTAACATTAGATCCTAGATGTTGTGTTAATACAAGTCACGATTGTCTTATTGTTAAATCAGAATTCTTCACTACTTGACAATGTGTATGAGAAAGTGAAAGAAAAGCATTAAAGCAAAAGGTCTTATCTTGTTAGGCATTTAATCATAGTGGTGAGAGTAATGTCTGAATTTTTCCATTCAATAAAAGCTTGAAGTTTATAAGAACATTTTCCTACATATAAGAATTTGTGTCAGGTTGGTTGACAGTGTTATTTCAGCATGGAGATATACCTAACAAGATTTAGATTTCGATAGTGTATATGGCAATTATGATGTGTCAATTGCTATTGAGGCATTTTCTATTCTAAAGAGAAATCAATTCCAGGAGTCTTCAGTCACATCATTAAAGCTGTATGTTCAACCTAATACTTGGTGTTATTTGTCCTACATTTATAATGAGTAGGCTGATAAGATATCCAAACATATCTAAATATATTTCAATAAAATCCCAAACTGATATGCATAGATGGGTCACTAATTGGAACTGTAGGAGAAATTAGGCTTTTTTGTGCTGTAGTTCAATCTATAATCTCCTAGCTAAATAAAGTTTTCAAAAATATTCACATAATACCACTAAGAAAAGTTCATGACAGTTATATCTGTATAATATTTCTAAGGTCAGGATTAAAGCATTTGTTCCCAACATTTAGAATCAACAGGATCTGTTGAATTAATCTATCCAGAATTTTGTCCTCATATTCACATCTCAACATTTTATCAATATAACTTTCACCAAAACACTGTTCTTATTGAACTTGTCTATGCCCTTTTACTTTTCAAATCCAAATAGTAGGTTTCCTTCAATATCTTCCTGAAAATTCTTTCCTTCCTTTTCTTCTGTAAATCTGTGTTTATTCCTTTTTTGTTTCCTTATTTATCACTTTCCTCCAATCTTTTCCACTCTGGTACTCACATTCTTCACACTTTCCTCAGAACATTCCTTTTCCTCTTCCCTTTAATAATGTCCCTGATTTTATTATTTTTCATATTCATTGTTATGAATATTTTGATGATGTCCAAACAGACCTATCTTTGCATCTGTTTAACATAAATCTTAGAACTATCAGAGAGTTTTTTCCTCTAAATCCATCTTTATCACCAAGATAAATCCATCTAAATCCATCCTTATCACCAAGAATGTAACTAACAGAGTTAGGAGACAGAGATGTGGAAAAACTTTAGATTTCCTCTTACTCTACCTCCATCCATTAGATAAGATGAATGACCAAGATTTTCTCAGTTTCTGTCACTAATGTAATTTCTATGTACTTCTTTTTATGACCCTGACACACCAGCCTATTGCAAATACTCATCACCAGTCACTCAGTCCTAAAACAACTGTTTACTAAGTATGCATTTCTCCCTAGTCTTTTCATATTGGTCCTCTCCATCACCCAATGAGTCTCCTTGTAAGCACACAGAGCGAAGAACTCAGACAAAAATTCTAGTACCATTAATTACTCACAACATTGAATGTTGGTCTTACATTTAATGGATGTAATCTGCCAGAAATATTGAAGAATATATTTGTTGACTTCTAGAGCAAGGAAAAAGAAAGTAAACAGTCCTTACATTTTCAACCTTAGCTTACCAATAAGGAAAGAGTCAAATTCAGTTTGTTGTTATAAAGTCAGAAATAGTTTCATGCAGAAATAAAAATAAATTTTAACTCCTGGCTCTGCAACTTGTGTCCTTTTATGGTAACTGCAGATATGTAAGTAGTATTATGTAAATTGTGTCATGTACTTACAACTGTAATGAAGAACATACTCTTAATATATCATTTGAAAACATTGGTTATTGAATGGTATCTATATGAGAATGTTATTTGAACTAATCATCACACTAAGTTGAAACCTACATCTTAGTCCATCAAAATGTGGAAATAAATGATTTTATTTATAAGAAAATAATACCACCAAGAACAGTGAGTGTATATACATTAGAAAGACTGCTGGAATAACATTAGGGTTTTTACTGTCTGTACCTGTTTATGTGATTGTAATTCTTGATATTCAAACTCTCCTTTTGTTATTCTGTTTTGTTTGGTTTGGTTTGGTTCGTCATGGGGCCTGGACTCTTGGCCTGGCATTGTCCCTCAGCTCTTCAGCTTAATGCACTCTACCACTTGAGCCACAGTGCCACTTCCCGCTTTTTCTGCTTATGTGGTTCTGAGGAATCAAACCCAGAGCCTCATGTAGACAAGGCCAGCACACTGCCACTGAGCCACCTTCCCAGCCCTCCTCCTCTTATTCTTTTGTATGTAATCCCACGCTGTTTATAACTATGCATTCAATGTGGGAAATCCAGCTTCAAAGATATCTACGTATTTTTTTTTTCCTTTTCAATCACAACATCGTCATTATCAGGCTACACTGTGGTCATCAGCCTCCCCATCAAAATTATTATTAGCAACATAAGTGCTAATTATTGAATGTTGGATATGTGTCTATGATTTTATTATTTGTCTTTTGATTAATAATTTTAATGTTACCACTGTGCATGAATCCATATTGAAATTTTGAACAAATAAAAAAAACCCTAAACCATATCAGGTAGTTTGACTATGTGCTTATAACAAATTATGGAATAGATTTTTTGAAGCATTGCAATTTCCTAATCAGTATGAATTAACTTCTTCTCTTCCCCTAACTACAGAACCTTTTCAAGTAATATACTGTAAATGTTACTATAATATCATGTGTATATCTAAAATTCCCTTGAAAGTAATAAACTCTACTTTCTATTGAAATATTAGTTATTTTATTCTAGGAAACTTTTAGAAAAATAGACTTTATATCTTTGAAATGAAAAAGGTCAAAAATAGTAGCATAAAATTTTTAGAGCGAATCTGTCTTCTCTCTCTTTCTCTGTCTATATCTGTCTTCTCTCTCTATATATAAATGTTATGTGTAGAATAGTATATTTTTAGAGATTATTTGTCCTCAGAAATATATACATATATCTAAATTTATGTGTAGAATGATATATATTATAGTGAAACAAGTATCTCAAAATATAATTAAAATTAAAAAAAAAAAAAAAAACTTCATGAAATCAAGTGCCAGTAACTCACCCTTATAATAAGAGCTATTCTGGGTGCTGAGATCTTAGAATTGTTTCCGAAACTAGCCCAGACAGAAAATTACTTGTTAGATTCTTATCTTCAATTAACCACTAAAAACAACACCCACAACAAAAAATGTAGCACATTAATTTCACAAAAGCATCTTTTAACCGCTGTGAACATTTCTTAGAAACATGAATACATACCCCTGGAAAATGTTAAGTAAAAATGTATAGAACATTTACGTCCATGTTAAAGACATGATTATTTAGATTGTTTAAAATATTTAGGTAATGATTAGAAGTTAAGAATAATGATAGATACGTCATATATTGGGACTGATTTTTTTATTCTATTTTACAATAGTAATAAAATGATATTTATAATGATTATATAAAATTACTCTTGCTTGGTATTTGAATTATCATAAGTGATAAATATTGTTAAATGATTTCCAAAGCAAAGGAGTGTCAATACTTTTTTTTAAATTTAATTTAATTTTATTTGTTAACATACTGTTCAGAGGGGTTACAATTACATGGGCAGGATAATGCATACATTTCTTACCAAGCATTGCAGCCTCCTCCTTTGGTTTACCCTTCACATCCCTTCCCAGCTTCCCCCTCCACCCCAATCCCAATCCTTCTCCTTCCCCCCCACCCCCTCCTGCACCGACGTTGTAAAGCTCGTTTTGTACATGACAATTTGTACTTCTCATTGTTGCAACAGGTCCACTTGTATCCTTAAACAACTGGTTTTCCCCCATCTCCTCCATAAGTTATACTGACATCAAATATAGTGAAAGCAGGGGTTATACTGTGGGGGAGGGACATACAAAGCAATTGAGAAAATGATTTCAAGGCTGGTTCACTCTAAGTCTATATTTGTTTTCTTGTTCTAGTTTTCCTATGTTAGTAGAAATTAAAATTCCAAAAATTTAATGGATATTGGCATTTAGGAATATCTTCACATACACTAATATTGGAGTCCCTTCAGTGGAATTATTTTATTTCATTTGTTACTTTCACAAATAAATCAAGATGATTGTGTATTTTGTTATTTTCACTGCTTTTGGCTCTTATCTTGAGAATACGTTTTTCCTAGAAAACTAGAGATAAGTAATTGGATTGAGCATGTAACATATGACTTTCATAAAATGCAGATGCATAGATTTGTGTCTTTTGTCATTTGCTAAAAGTTTCTTCCAGAAAAGTTTCTCAATTACTTAGAAGTTTTACCCCTTCCCCTCCACAATTATACTGACATCAAATACAGTGAAAGCAGGGGTTATACTGTGGGGGAGGGACATACAAAGCAACAAAAAAAATCATAAATGTGTTAGAAACAATCGCATGAAAGAAAAGAAAACATTTGAATACCTACCTTCGGGTTCATTTCCCTAACATCAACTTATCTGACCTTTTCTGCTTGAATCAGACATATACTAGATATTGCAAATAAGGGAAACCATGGGAAAACAATAGGGATACAGGTGGACTCATTTCAACAATGAGATGTACAAGTCGTTATGTCGAAAAATGAACTTTACAACTTTGGCGGGGGAGCAGGGAGGGTTTGGTGGGGGACAGGGGGAGGATGGGAAGGGATGGGAAGGGGAAACAAAGGGGGAGGCTACAATGCTTGATAAGAAATGTACTCATTATCTTGCCCATGTAATTGTAACCCATCTGTACAGTATTTTCACAATAAAAATAATAAAAAATTACTTAGAATTGATGCATAATTCCTAGGTATTCCAGTTATCACATATACTTTTGGATTGAGTTATCTCTGTATAAACCCAAACGGACAAAATACCCTCAAAATAAACAGAAATCACATCTTTGTTTTAAATGCAGTAGTTTACAATGAGTTTTTAGCCAACACCAAAACATCTTTTTAGCTATTCTGCATTTTGTGTGAAGAAGTTTAACAATAGTTTTTTTTTCCTGACTTGCAATTCACTTACAATATATTATCTCCTTTTATTGTATACATTTTAGTGCTTTGGAAGTGAATTGTGCCTTCATAGGTTTTCAAAGCCCGATTTTCACAAACTTACATTCCTTCAAATAGAAATGCTGTATATTTTAGAACAGACATTAAAAATAGATATAAAATTCAGTTACAGGAATTTGCCCAGCATACATCCTCTGTAGTGTGTCTTTTCAAAAACTTTTTTTGCGGATCATTTCCAGGGTCTCACACATACTATTCAAGTTCACTGTCAATTAACTACATTCTCTATCCAAAAAAGTTTTTTTACTTCTGTTTAATACATTCATAGAAGTGTAATGCCTGGATCCTATAAAATTCTCTTTCACCTTTTGAAGACTTGAAATCTTATTTGCTAAAATGATTGTAGTATTATACAAATTGATCACTATCAGAAGTATATCAATTTCTCCACAAATGCATTACTATATTTTGTGTCCTCTTTTAATATTATGGACTTATTAGTGAGTTTTTATTATTTCTTAGACACTAAAAAGGAGCTTATTTCATATGCCCCTCCTATTGACTATTAATCTGCATATGTTATTTAATAAAATATACTATCCAGGAAAAAAATTTATAGAATTAGAAGATATAAAAATAATTAAGTTTCAGGGGCTGGGAAGGTGGCTCAGTGGTAGAGCGATGCCTTGCATGCCTGAGGCCCTGGGTTCAATTCCTTAGCATCACATAAGCAAAAAAAAAGCAGGAAGTTGCTCTGTGGCTCAAGTGGTAGATTGCTAGCCTTGAGCTGAAGAGCTGAAGGACAGCGCCCAGGCCCAGAGTTCAGGCCCCACAACCGGACCCCTCCCAAAAAACACTTAAGTTTCAGAATCACTGTAGCATTAATATTGTAGCATTAACAAATATATGCCCTCTATCTGTTGGATATGGTTTCGTTTCTGTTATAGTGTCCTTGGAATTATGAAAGGTTATCACTTGATATAATCCAGTTCTTGCTTCTCTTTAGCTACTAATGTTTTCCATGTCAAATTTTTAGAAACCTTTACTAATCCGATGTCATGAATTTTTACATTTATGTTTTACAGGTTTTTACATCTCACATTTAGTTTGATAATCATTCTTTGTAAGGTTTGAGGTAGGCGAGGTGCTGGTGGCTCAAGCCTGTAATCCTAGCTACTGAGGAGGCTGAGATCTGAGGATGGTGGTTTAAAGCTATCCTGGGCAGGAAAGTCCATGAGACTCTTATCTCCAATAAACCACTAGAAAACTGGCAGTTTTGCTGTTGCTCAAGCGGTAGAGTGCTCACCTTGAGCTGAAGAGCACATGGACAACTCCCAAGCCCAGAGTTCAAACCCCATGACCGACATACATACACACAAAAAAAGGATTGAGGTAATATTCTAAGATCATTCTTTAAATCTAGAGAGGCATTAGTGCCAATACAACCATTTAAGATTCTGTTTTTATTTCATAAAGTCTCATGGCATCCTTTTCAAAATCTGTGGAACATAAAACTAAGAATTAATTTTTGAAAAATCTGTTACCTTCTTCTATGCGTCTGTTCTTATAATAGAACTAGGTTATCTTCACTAAACATGGTAATACAATTCAAAGCTTGTATGAAGGCTCAAGCTACACCATTTTACAAGATTGTTATGAATTCCTTGAATTTACATACGGGATTATTGAGCAGGTGGACCAATATACTCCAGAGATATCTGGATGTTTGATAGTCACTCATATTTTGCACCTTGTGGAAACACAAACCCCTGATATTATATATAGATAAATGTCTTTAGAGATTGCTCAAACAACTAAAATTAATTTAGGAATGAGTTAAGATTTAGATAACATTATAGCATAATAAAGCTGAATGATAACGACTTGAGCTGTACTGCAGAAGAGAGAGAGATAGGGAAGAATGGTGGATCACATAGGAGCTGTATGTCATTGGTATTGTTTCAAAAAACAGAAAGATTTCAGAGAAGAGAAGGAGAAAAATAAAGTGTCCTGAATCAAGTTTCTTTTTAATCCACCTGATAGTTTGGACTGAAAGTCAGATAACATGGAAAAAATAAAATAGAAAACAAAGCATTGTATAGAGCTGTTACAATGTAAAAAAGTTGTAATAGGAATATAATTCATTTCCAAAGAAATAAGAGAAAGAATAAAACTAACAATTGCTAATGTGGATAGAAGATGGATCACATTTTATCATATATAATTTTGGAAAAGCATACTAGGAATGAAAATTTTAAAAAGTCATAACTTAAAACACAATTTGTATTATAACTAGACAGTATAGCTCAGTAATAAAACTTTGGCCTAACATATGTGAAGCAATTGTGTGATCTCCCAAGCATTACAAAGTACACACAAAGCACACACACACAAAACCCACATAAACACACACACACACACATAGCACATACACACATTTGGAATATTGTTATTATCATATTAAACAGGGAAAATTATCACAAACAGTAAAAGTATTTTAATATATGAAATCATAATATTGCTCATACTATTAAAAGTTTAGTAGAAATAAAACAGTCACAAGATACTTGGATTCTTATAGATTAAGTAAATTTAAAATTAAGAAATAAAAGACATGAGAAATTAGCAAACAAGTTTTAAATAATAAACATTTTGAAACATGTATACTTTTATTTTGATAAAAGATTGATGTTACTGGTGTTTTAACTCAAGATTTAGTATATGATAACCAGGTGCTCTATATCTTGCTAGGCATAGCTATATCTCTAATCATTTCACTCTGGAAATTTTATAAGGTCTCAAAGTTTCCCAGTCTTTCCCAAATTACAAACCCTATTTACACTTCCCACCATAGTTAGAAAAAGGAAACCACAAATCACTATGCCCAGCTCAGTTTTTTTTTTTTTTTTTTTTTTTTTTGGTCGGCCGTGGGGCTTGAACTCTGGGCCTGGGCGCTGTCCCTCAGCTCTTCAGCTCAAGGCGAGCGCTCTACCATTTGAGCTACAGCACCACTTCCGGTTTTCTGGTGGTTTTTATTGGAGATAGGAGTCTCACGGTCTCTTCGTGCCCGGGCTGGCTTTGAACCGAGATCCTCAGATCTCAGCCTCCTGCGTAGCTAGGATTACAGGCGTGAGCCACCAGCGCCCGGCTTCCAGCTCAGTTTTTTTTTTTAATTCAACTATAAATATTTCCAAAAAGTGACCATGTAGTGCAGCCTTTTTTAATAAAGTATGTGCTTCTTGAAAATACAGTATTCATTACCTGAACAAATATGTTTAGAACTTTAAGAAATTAAATTTATTTAAATTCATCAACCATATAAAATTTAAGGAAATATTTTTTAAATATTCACATGTTAACTGTTTTGAAAGCAAAAAATATATCTCTGAATAATTTACATATGTTAAAATTATGCAAAACTAAATTAACTAATCCTATAACTCTGAAAAAAGAATAACCCTAAAGAAACAAAAGAAAATAATTAAATTCAAAATTTAGAAAATAAAATGAAGTGTACTCTTTAGTTGACTTAAATAACTGTAAGCCCTCTGTATATCAAGTTTATAATAAAAAATGCATGAAGAAAGAAAAGTACCCATTGGTCAATATCAACAGGAACAGCATCAGTAGTTTTTTTTTTGAGTGTGCAAAAAAATCAATGGAAGCGATAAATATGTTCCTTCCATAATAAATGTACTCATTACTTTATTTAGATAACTGTATCCCCTCTGTAAATTACCTTTACAATTAAATTAAATTAAAATTAAAAATAAACTAAATAATATACCAATTAAGAATTCATAGAGAGCTAAGACGGTGGCTCAGTGGTAGAACTTTTGCTTTGCATGTTTGAGGCCCTGGGTTCAATTCCTCAGCATCACATAAACAGAAAAAAAAACTGGAAGTGGCACTGTGGATCAAGTGGTCGAGTGCTAGCCTTGAACTAGCCTTGAGGAACAGCGCCCAGGCCCAGAATTCAGGTCCCATGATCCGACACCCCCCCCCAAAAAAAAAACAGAATTACTAGAAACCATTGGTTTAAAACTTTTTAAAAAACTGCCCTAAGTACCCAAGTAATATAATTTGATGATACTATTTAAATACTTCGACTTCAGCAGAGAAGCCAAAAGTTTAAAAACTGTTACATAGTAAATTAATAAATCTGAATATATTACTATTAATAATAATCATAAGATGAACTTATAGTAGTAGCCAAATAGGTAAGAAATGAGGCAATTTGCCATTCGTTGGATTTAATATGTGAGAAAGAATTTTCTAGGTTTCTTAAAATATATAATCAGTTTAATGAAGAAACTATTCTGTCACATCATATGATAATTAGATGAAGCTGATATTAGAGCAAAGAGCAGATTGTACTAAGTTTTTGCATGTTAAAGTATATGCTTATTTTGGTTGTGGGAAATTGTGTTCAATTTGGGTATTGTTTTTGTAGAGTGGTGTCATATCATTGGTTAATTTTAGGATATGGGTTCCCTTTCAAAAGAACATGCATCTGATCTGAATTTTTAGCCTTCCCATTATCAAGGGTATAAGGGGTGCACACCAAATTGTCTTGCTTCCTAACTTGGCTGGCCTGGATTCGGCAGCCCTTCCAATCTTAACATGTAGATAGTGCAGGATGGTGGAAATGATCCAATGCACCCAACTATATATTGAGAAGGAAGTCCACTAAACTTTTGGCCTGGGTTCTGTTCTCAAGCCTCCTCAGTAGTTAAGAGTTCAGATGGGAGCCCCTGGTGCCAAGCAATAAGAGTATTTCTTAAAGCAACTAGACATATATATGACTTAGGCATGTGAACACCTCAGGACAAGAATAAAAAAGCAGTGAAGTATAGAGGACAGGCCCAATTTTAACTAGCTACTTGGAGGCTGAGTAAGATTAGCTAGCTACTCTGGAGGCTGAGATATGAAGACCACTATTCAAAGCCAGTCCAATCATGAAAATACATGTGATTATCTCCAAAAAACCAGAAGTGGAACAATGCCTCAAGTGGTAAACCACTATCCTTGGACACAGAATCTTAGGGATGATGAATGAATAAATTAGCACTTGCACATGAGCATGCGTGTATACACGTGCATGTACACACACACACACACAAACACACACACACACACACACACACACATGAGTATTTCAATGCGAAGTTCTTTTTTTACCTTGCTGTACCCTATTTCCCTGTATTAGTTTACAAATTAACAAAATCAGCTAAGCATCTATTTACATAGAACTCATCACGTTTCTCTAAAGTCAACTCTCTTTTTAGAAGCATGCTTTTATTTGACCCATATGTAAACTATTCAGGAGTTTGATTCTTCTCCCTCAATTCTGTAGAATTAGATGGTTGTTTAGCTTCCCCCTAGAAATACAATTTTGTGAAATCTTGCATCAAGCAACGTATTTCTTTCACTAGAACGCAAGCCTCTGTCAAACAATTAATAATAGGTTTTTCTTCTCTTTGCTTGCATCTGTAGTTTTATTATCTTCATAGATTTTATGATGATCTGTCTGTGCATGGCAAAGACTGCTGTGAAAAAAAAAAACCCATCGCAGCACTTATCATTTATGTACCATCCATAGATATGAAGATGTTTAAATATTACTGAAATTGCTTTGTAATAAATCATGTTCACCTTGACTATCATGAAAAAGAAGAATTGGTTTCTCAGCACTTTAGGTAAGAACTTGATTGAAAGAAACAAAAGGACAAGTGAGGAACAACTCAACACATACATTCAAATGAAACAACACAACCCAAGAAAACAAATTAATTTAGTAGTCAAGAACCTGCAGGAAATGCAAAGACTTAAAACAACATCAGCTATCACAAACTTATGAAAATCCTGACTACATGGGAGTCTACTCTTGAGGATAGAGGTTAAAGCCCAGACTGGACAGAAAAATCAGTACACAATGCCATGCACCTGTTATTCTAAATTCCAGGAAGAATAACATAACATGGACTGAGCCCAACGTCATACACAAGGATCTGAAAAATAATCAGGATAATTTAGAGCTGGGGACATAACAAAGTGGTAAGAACACCCATTTAGGGGGCACAAGACACTCAATTCAAACTCTAATATTTGGGTATGAAAGTAAAAAGCTATGATTTTAAATAATTGGAATAATTGTAAGATTTGAATATTTGAGTGGAAAAATGCATGAGAGAGATAGAATGAACCCACATTCCAATGCTTTCAACTTAAGTGAAAATATTTTATGGTACTTCACACAAAACAGAGTTACCTTGCAAATGAGCATGGTTGTGCATTTGGGTGATGGAAATACTTTAATTACACAGGTGTAAATTAAATAGATTTTATTTGGGTAGATTGTACTTCTTAAACTAAGAACCTGGATGATGTCCCTGAGATTTTTCTCTCAAGGCTACCGCTATACTATTTGAACCACAGTTCCAATTCTGATTTTCTGTTGGTTGTTTGGTGATAAGAGGCTCCTGGACATTCTTGCCCAGGATGGCTTCAAACAATGATTGTCAGATCTCAGCCTCCCGAGTAACCAGGATGACAGGCATGAGCTGTCGATAGTTTTAATAATTTAGTAAATTGTACAGTTACTGAAATTATACATTATCATTATAACCTGCATAATATATGTGAGTATGTATATATCAATGCATATGGATAGAAATATTTTAACATATTTTTGTATCTACAGTACATTTATGAAATCATCCATTATAAAATAAAATGGAAAAAATTTTATAAGGAGCAAAACAAAGGAAATTATTACATGTTTCTTGTTGTTGAATGGAATACGAATTCAAGAATCAGGTTGGGAAAATCATCTCTACGTTAACAAAAAGGATAAGAGCTATTAATTCCAATCCATCTATTTGCCCATGTTGTGCAACCTCACACATGAGTGTCAAAATAAAACCACACTTTTTGCCTTTGCTTTTAACTCACCTGATTTAATTTACGGGTTAGATGAAGTAATCAAATAAAGATTAAAATAATATTATGTGAGGCTATGAATTAGAGCTGAACATGATTTTAAATATGATAATAGCTAATTAAGTTGCATATTTCTTACGTTTACTCTGTCATGTCCCTCATTCCCACATTAGGAAAGTACATAGAAGGTTCTCACTAAATTATATGTACAATTATGAGAAAAATGTTTTGAAAGAATATGGGCACAGTGGTGTTTTAGCTTATTGAGACCTGTAGGGGTAAGTGTGTTTTTGAGGACTTGCAATTCAATGTGATGAAGATGAAGGGAAGGATGTTCTTATTCTGGGTAACTGGATAGAGTATTGCTCCCACAAAGGAAGTGATGAATTATTCCAAAATGTAACAGTAAAATCACTTTCACAATCATGTCCACTGCTGCACTATTCACCGTAGCCAAGTTAAGGAAACAGCCCAGATGCCCTTTGGCAGAGTGATGATTAGAGAAAGTGTGGCACATATACACAATTGGATTGAACCCATCCATTTTGAAGACTCTTACATTATTTGCAACGAAAAGGATAGATCTAAAAATATATTAATGGAACTAAGTCAGAGCCATATTTGGAAGCTAGAAATTTATACAAGTTTACACAAAAATATTAACCAAAGCGTGCTATTTGCAGAGGAGTATTTCAAAGGTGTAATTTCTTATAAAATTGAACTTTACTCCAACAAAATGAATACCAGGAAACTATCACTTGGAATATGTGAGTGGAAGTCAAAAGGAAGGAATAAAAAGAGATATGGAGGAAGAGAGTGAAGGTATAATATTCAATGCAGATAGTATGAAACTAGAAAAAATTAAAGTGGGGCGAGGTTTGGAAGGGTGTGGAAAAGTTATATAAAGATCCATTTTACTTAGAAAACTGATATGTTGAATGAAAATTCCCTTATACAAGTATTTAAGATAATAAGAATATAATTAAAAACAATGGAGATATCTGATCTTAAATTGTATTTCCATCTCTTTTAAAAAATGAATTTATTTGCTCTATAATTTGATGAGAGGGATGGATTTTGTGGCTAGCTAGATCATTGCACATCTGTCTCTCCCTCTCTCCCTTTCATGGTTCTCATAGGTAATATGATTGCTCCACAATTATCCTAATTTATTTTGCTTTTATATTTTTGGTTGCATCATTTCACTTTCTGCTCTACCATATCCCAATTCATTTACATAGAATACATTATTTCCTGTTTTCTCATTCTTAGAATAAGCTGCACAAGAAGAAAACACTGGTCCTCATTTTCAGTCTGTACCTTTAAATACGGAGGAAAATCTTTCCTCTGCTCTCTACCAATTCCCTCCTCTCCAGTTCGAATAATTTAGAATAGTAAAAATGAAAAAAGAGAAAATAAATAATAGTGAAAAAAACAGATGCAGAAAATTCACCAGATTTTTCTGACCATTTCATCCAATGTGAACTATTGGGGAAATACATGGAGAGCTCATTCTCATTGGCACTCAAAGTCTCTGGTTAGGCAATTCTGATGAAGTTGAGGAACAAGATGAAAAAGTGAGAAATGGTATCAATTGCAAGAAAAAAATGAAATAGTATCCAAGCAAATTTCTTCTTTGTTCTGCTGAAAATAATCGCCTTACTACAGTGCAGAGACTATTTTCCAAAAAGGCCACTCATGTGATTACTAGGGATGACGATGAGTATACCCCTCTTCATCGAGACGCCTACAGTGGACACTTAGATATTGTCCATGAGTTGGTGGCTCAAGGCAGATATTCATGTAATAACTGCGAATGGCTGGACATCCCTGCACAGTACTTATACATGGAATAATAACAGAGTGGCTTCTTTATTTCATCATGATGCAGATACCAATGGCCAAGTTAAAGGCCTCTTGACCCCCTGCATCTTGCTGCTGGGAATAGATATAGCAAAGATACGCTGGATCTCCTTCTGTTGAACCATTATATCAAGCCAGGTCTGAAGCACAACTTGGAAGAAACTGCATTTGATATTGCCAAAAGGATAAGTATGTATCACTACCTCTTTGAAGTTGTGGAAAGCTGTACAAATTGTTCTCCTAAGTCCTAATGGATCAGTTAAGTTTCTTAAATTTCAAAATTGCCAGTCCATCCTATGTGTCCATAGAAAATATTTTCACAATACAAAGCAACAGCAATACCTTACTTTAAAAATTCATGTATTCCATGGTATTCTTCCAAGTGAATTGCCTGACATTGATGTCAAAATATATTCGAGTTGTTTGTATACATCTATAATGATTTCTATAGAGTTTGTGATTTTTTAAATCAGAAATAATTTTAACTTATCTGTTGAAATGAGTAGTACAGAAACTAAAGATATTTCTGGTGCTTGTCTGAAAAAGTATATTTTAAAATATTTAGTATTCTGTTTGTATAATGTCCATAATATATTTCATTCGCTCCTATATATAATACTTTGAATTTGACATTGTTTTATAATCCATACGTTCATTAATACATGTGTTCTTTCAGATTGCATTCCATATAGAAACATTTTAAGATTCTTTTAATTCCTAGGTCCTTATAGAATTTTATTTCTTTGGGATAAAATGACAATGTTATCTTATTTCAAAAGTTTTATAAAGGTTATGCTATGTAAAGGCCTTTCTAAAACGGTGAAGATTGAATACACTGATGTCAAATTAACTTTTATTTCTATGAATTACACATATTATTACTCTTGTATATTTGTAATCAACTTTTGAATAACTGTTTTTCATTTCTTGCATCTGAATAATGAAAAATATGGAATACTTCACAAATTTTCATATCATCCTTGTGCAAGAGCCATATAAATCTCTGTATTGTAATTCGGTTAGACGTGCTGCTGAAGCATGTAGTATCCTATAAACTTAAGTAATTAATGATGCAATCTTAAGACAGGCATATATCCTTGGTTGCCTATTTGTAACAAGGAAACCTTATTGTTCCCAAAATTGCTATTCATCTTATTTCTTTAAAATTCTGTGTATGTGGAAAAAACTTATGTTGTTTGTTTGATTGCTCACATTTGCAAGTTTTTGTAAATGACTACTTTAAGTCTTTTTCATTTGAAATTTGATCATACTTTGAAGCCTTTATAGATAGGTGCAAAGGTGATGGATTTTCAAGTACTTGTTTATTAACTGATTTAGCTTTGTTGAGCTAATGGATTCAAAGTAAGCCTTGCTTAGAGCTACTTCTAAACTTCTGCAGCTTAAAATTTCCCAAATGAGGTCTTGCTGGCACAAATGTCTCCTTGACCTTTTACCCTTGCTTCATGTAGGAACAGCCCAACCAGAATGTCTTACCCTGACAGCATATATTGTCTTACTGGAGCAAAAATAATCTTAATTACAAGGGATTATAGAGAGACGAACAGTTCAGACAGAACTGTTAGGACTAGAAGGTATTTTTTCAAAATATAACTGTTTATTGCACCCTACCATTTCAAAAGTAACTAAAGCCAAGAAGGTGAAAATATTGTTCATATGCATGATTACCTAATGTCCTGGCCTGACTACCATCCAACCAGGCAGGAAGTTACACCACTGATTTTCTATCACCAAATATATTCCATAGCTCCAGGAGAAGTCCATATGTTTCTCCTCGTTATTAGGCCTTAAATTAGTAGTTTTTTAATCACAGTGTTTCCTCTTGCCTCTAAGCTGTACATCCTCGAATGGTAAAGCTTTAGTTCTAATTCTACCAAACAATGAGGTAGAGGTAATGGAATAATGCTTTAAAACAGTTGCCTTTGATTCCCTAACCACAATAGAACAATGCAAAACTTTTTCTTATAGATAATTATATATTTTATACGTATATGTGTTGATTTTATATTTCACACAGTGGATCTTACTAGAATTAATTGATAATTTGATAAATTAATTTATATTATTCCAATAAATAGATTGGAATATAAATAATCAGGAGTAGAATATATATTAGAATATAAAAAAGTATCAATGCAAGGTTTTCGGTATAAACTTGTGATACTTTCTAAGTGTTCTTGGTCTTCTGAATTCACATGGTAAAAAAAAAATGTTGTTTTCCTCTAATCTATAAGGGATTTTACTCTGCTGCTCTGTTTATTGTTTTAACTCGCTGGTCCCAAATTGTTTTTCTCCATATTTCTTTTTTTTTTTAATTGTATTTTATTTTATTTGAGAACATACTGTACAGAGGGGCTACAATTACATGGGCAGGATAATGCATACATTTCTTACCAAGCATTGCAGCCTCCTCCTTTGTTTACCCTTCACTTCCCTTCCCCGCCTCCCCCCTCCCCCCAACCAATTTTACCCCCCTCCCCCCACCCAATTATACCCCCCTCCCCCCCCACACCGACATTGTAAAGCTGGTTTTGACATGACATTTTGTACTTCTCATTGTTGCAACAGGTCCACCTGAATCCTTAAACGACTTGTTTGTCCCCATCTCCTCCACATGTTATACTGACATCAAATATAGTGAAAGCGGGGGTTACACTGTGGGGGAGGGACATACAAAGCAACAAAGAAATAATCTTATAAATGCGTTAGAAACACATGCATGAAAGAAACGAAAACATTAAAATACATATTTAAGGGTTCATTTTCCTAACATCACATTATCTGACCTTTTCCGCTTGACTCATACCTATACCAGATATTGCAAATAAGGGAAACCATGGGTCCTATGCTTCTTTGGGCCTGGCTTACTTCACTTAATATAATTTTTTCCAAACCTTTCCACTTCCTAACAAATGGGGAAATGTCATTCTTTCTGATGGAGGCATAGAATTCCATTGTGTATATATACCACATTTTCTTGATCCATTCATCTACTGAGGGGCATCTGGGTTGGTTCCATGTCTTAGCTATGGTAAATAATGCTGCAATAAACATAGTTGTGGTGGTAGCTTTAGTGTGGTCTTGTTTGTAAACATTTGGGTAAATGCCTAAAAGTGGGATTGCTGGATCATAGGGGAGATCTATGTGAAGTCTTTTGAGGAACCTCCATACTGCTTTCCAAAGTGGTTGAACAAGTTTACATTCCCACCAACAATGAAGTAAGGTTCCTTTCTGTCCACATCCCCTCCAGCATCTGTTGTTGTTAGAGTTCTTGATTTTTGCTGTTCTAACTGCAGTGAGGTGAAATCTCAATGTTGTTTTGATTTGCATTTCTTTTATGGCTAGGGATGTTGAACATTTCTTCATGTGTCTATTGGCCATCCTTCTTTCTTCTTCAGAGAAGCTTCTCTTTAAGTCTTTTGCCCACTTATTTATTGGGCAGGTGTTTCTTTGAGGATTTGTTGTTGGGTGGTTTAATTTTTTGAGTTCCAAGTATATTTTAGATATGAGACCCTTGTCCGTTGTATGGCTAGTAAAGATCTTCTCCCAATCGGTGGGCTTTATATTGATCTTGCCAGCTATGTCATTTGCCCTGCAGAAGCTCTGCAATCTTATGCAATCCCATTTGTCCAACCTTTCTTTGATTTGTTGTGCTTCCGGGTCTCTATTCAGAAAATTTCGACCTAAGCCAAGGAGACCTAGGGTTTCTCCTATTCCATCCTGTAATGTTTTCAGAGTGTCTGCTTTGAGTTCAAGGTCTTTGATCCATTTGGAGTTGATTCTGGTGCAGGGTGATATATAAGGATCTAGCTTTAGTTTTCTACATGTAGTTAACCAATTTTGCCAGCACCATTTACTGAAGAGGCTGTCTTTCTTCCATTCTATTGTTTTAGCTTCCTTATCGAAGATTAGATGGCTATAGGTCTGTAGGTTCATTTCTGGGTTTTCAATTCTATTCCATTGGTCCTGAGGTCTGTTCTTATGCCAATACCAAGCTGGTTTGATTACTATGGCTTTATAGTAGAGTTTGAAATTTGGTATTGATATTCCTCCAGCAGTGTTCTTTCCGTTGAGGAGCGTTTTTGTTATTAGGGGTCTTTTATTGTTCCATATGAATTTTTGGATTGCCTCCTCTATTTCCTTGAAGAATGAGGGTGGAATTTTGATAGGTATCGCGTTGAATTTGTAGACAGCCTTGGGAAGTATTGCCATTTTCATGATGTTAATCTTGCCAATCCAGGAGCTTGGGAGGTTTTGCCATTTTTTAAGTTCTGTGTTGATTTCCTTTTTCAAGATTTTAAAGTTTTCATCATAGAGGTCCTTCACTTCTTTGGTTAAGTTAATTCCTAGGTATTTTATTTTTTGTGGGGCTATTACAAATGGAGTTGCTTTCCTAATTTCAGCCACACTTTTCTCATTGTTGGCATATAGAAAAGCCATTGATTTTTGGGGGTTAATTTTATACCCTGCTACTTTGCCAAAGTTTTGAATCAGCTTGAGTAATTTGGGAGTGGAGTCTATGGGATTCTTTAAATACAGGATCATGTCATCTGCAAAGAGGGAGAGTTTTATTTCTTCTTTCCCTATTTGGATCCCCTTTATGTCTGCATCTTGTCTTATTGCTGTAGTTAGGCATTCTAATACTAGATTGAAGAGAAGTGGAGAGAGTGGGCATCCTTGTCTTGTTCCTGAGTTAAGAGGAAATGGCTTTAGTTTTTCACAATTGAGTATAATGCTGGCTGTAGGTTTGTCATATACAGCCTTTATTGTATTGAGGAATGTTCCATGGATTCCTAATTTTTCCAGAACCTTCATCATAAAGGGGTGTTGGATCTTGTCAAATGCTTTTTCTGCATCTATTGAGATAACTATGTGGTTCTTATTCTTGATCTTGTTGATGTGATGAATAATATTAATTGATTTGCGTATATTGAACCAGCTTTGCATCCCTGAAATGAATCCTGTTTGATCATGGTGTATGATTTTTTGGATGAATTGTTGAAGTCGATTGGCCAAAATTTTGTTGAGAAGTTTTGCATCAATGTTCATCAAAGAAATGGGTCTATAGTTCTCTCTCTTTGATGAGTCCCTGCCTGGTTTTGGGATGAGGGTTAAGATGGCTTCATAGAATGTGTTCGGTAGTGAGCTTTCTCTTTCAATTTCATTGAAGACTTGGAGGAGTGTTGGTGTGAGCTCTGCTTTGAAGGCCTTGTAAAATTCCGCTGTAAAACCATCTGGTCCTGGACTTTTCTTAGCTGGGAGGTCTCTTATTGCTGTTTCTATTTCAATTCTTGATATGGGCCTGTTAAGTTGGTTTAACTCATCTTGGTTTAGTTTTGGCATGTCAATATTTGCTAGGAAAAAGTCCATTTCTGTCAAGTTCTCAAACTTATTAGCATAAAGTTTTGAGAAGTATTCCCTTATAATGTTCTGAATCTTGGTTGTTTCCTTGGTGATGTTTCCATTCTCATCTCTGAGTTTATTAATTTGGGTGTGTTCTCTCCTTTTTCTGATAAGGTTTGCTAAGGGTCTGTCAATTTTGTTAAGTTTTTCGAAGAACCAACTCTTTGTTTTGTTGATTCTTTCTATAGTTTTTTTGGATTCTAATTCATTTAATTCTTATTTAATTTTGATTATTTCTTTCCGTCTACTGGATTGGGGTTTATCTTGCTGCTCTTTTTCAAGGAGGTTTAGATGTGTCATTAAATTGCTAGTTTCCGATCTCTCCAATTTGTTGATGTAGGAGCTCAGAGCTATAAACTTGCCTCTGAGTACTGCCTTTGCTGTGTCCCAGAGGAGCTGGTAATTTGTGTGTTCATTTTTGTTGAATAGCATGAACATTTGAATTTCCTTTCTAATCTCTTCCGTGACCCACTCATGGTTCAGCAGTGTGTTGTTCAGCCTCCATGTGATACCGGACTTTCTTTGGTGGCTTTTGGTGTTGAGTTCTAATTTTATTCCCTTGTGGTCAGAGAGAATGCAGGGTATACCTTCAATGTTTCTGAATTTAGACAAGTTTGCTTTGTGGCCTACAATGTGATCTATTTTAGAAAACGTTCCATGTGCTGCTGAGAAGAACGTGTATTCTGATGCTGCTGGGTGAAATGTTCGGTAAATGTCTGTTAAGTCTAGTTGATCTATGCATCTGTTTAGATCTGTGGTTTCTCTGTTGAGTTTTTGCCGAGTTGAACTATCTAGTGGGGAGAGTGGTGTGTTAAAATCCCCAACAATTAATGTCTTTGGATCTATATGGGATTTGAGGGAAAGTAGTGTTTCTTTGATAAATTTGGGTGCTCCATTGTTTGGCGAATAGGTATTTAGAATTGTAATATCCTCCTGAAGGAGAGATCCTTTAATTAGTATGTAGCGACCTTCTTTATCTCTTCTCACGAATTTTAATTTGAAGTCTATTTTATCTGATATTAGGATTGCAACTCCCGCCTGTTTATGAGGGCCGTTTGCTTGGTAGATTTTGTTCCAGCCTTTAACCTTGAAAATATGTTTGTTTTTACGGGCAAGATGTGACTCCTGCAGGCAGCAGATAGAAGGGTCTTGTTTTTTAATCCAATTAGACAGTCTATGTTGCTTAATTGGAGAGTTCAGTCCGTTAAAGTTAAGAGATAGGACTGAGAGGTATTTGGGAGTTCCTGCCATGTTATCCACCTTCTTGGGGGCTGTGAAAGCTGGGTTCTTCCTAAGGTTCTTGGATTCTCAGTTTGGGTGCAGTTTCTTGGCCTTTGTTGCGTTCTTGTTGGTTTTCTATGTGTAGGACATCTTTAAGAATCTTTTGTAGGGCTGGTTTGGTGGAGATGTATTGTTTCAATTTTTCTTTGCTATGGAAGGTTTTTATTTGGCCTTCAGTTATGAAGGAGAGTTTAGCTGGGTACAGTATTCTTGGTTGATAGTTGTTTGTTTTTAGGGCATGGCATACGTCATTCCAGGCTCTTCTTGCTTTGATTGTCTCTGCTGAGAAATCTGAGGTAATTCTAATTGGTTTCCCTTTATAGGTGATTAACCTTTTCTCCCTGACAGCTTTAAGGATCTTTTCCTTGGTCTGGGTTGATCCTGTGTGGATTATAATGTGACGGTGGGATGTCCTATTCTGGTCTGGTCTATTTGGGGTTCTAAAAGCTTCTTGTATCTGAATAGGCCTATCTTTTTGTATGTTTGGGACGTTCTCTGCTAGGATCCTGTTAAACAAATTTCCTAGACCATTAACTTCAGTTTCTAGGTGCTCCTCTACACCCATTATCCTTAGATTGGGCCTTCTGATTGTATCTTCCAGGTGTTGGATAGACCTATCATATTTCTTGGACTTGTTTTGGATGGTTGTATGTTCTTTCTCTATAATATCTAGGCTGTCTTCAATCCCTGAGATTCGATCTTCTGCATGGTCTAACCTGCTGTCAAGACTCTCTACTTTGTTTTTTATCTCTTTTCCTTCTAATTGGTCAGCTTTGATGGCTTCAAGTTCTTTGTTGAAGCTCTGTTTTAGGTCTTGTATGAATTTCTTTACTTCCTTAATTTGGTGTTCAGTGTTTGTTCTCAAATCACTTAGTTGATTGGTTATGGTTTCTTTGGACTGCCATTCCTTCTGTTGGGTTCCATTCAGCATTCCCTTTGTGGTCTCCCTGACTTCCTTCAGCTCTTTGTTAATGGATTCCATGAATGCCTTTAGTGATTTTTGTGTATTCTCTACCTGGTCTCTTAATTCGTGAATTACTCTTTGATTAGTTTCCTCCTTTCTTTGGGATTCCTGCAGTTCTCTTTTAGTGTTCTCTGCCTGCTCACGCCATTCCTCCCTTTCTCTTTGAGTATTCTCAAGTTGTTCACGCAAATCCTGTATCAGTTTTTGAGAAGCTTCCTCACGCTTATGATATTCCTGTATAAACTTCTGGGATGCCTCCTCTCTCTCCCTATCACGCTCATACAGAGTCCTTTGTACATTGTCAAACTTCTCATTTATCATGTTTGCTATTAGTGTTTGTAGAGCTATTTGGGAACTCTCCTCTGGATTATTCTTTATCTGTTCTAATCCCTGATTATCAAGGTTGGGAATTGAGATACCCGAATTTGCCATTTTTCTTGTGTTTTTCCGGCTTACTCGGCCCATTTGAGATAAAATTGCACCAGTTTTGTGCTAGAACACTATCTTAAGGCAACCATCAACCAAAGTTTGCATTTGTACAGTCAATAGTCTACAGATACAATCTAGTTCAACAGATACATCTATTCAACATCAAACGACTATATGTTAAAGGACTTCGAACCGCAGAAAAGAATTTGGAAAACCAGAAATTATTAGGATTAGGGAGAGATGTGGGTAAAAAATGGGAATAGATTGGTGTGGGGAGGCACAGGGAGAGTTAAGTATGTCCTAATCACAGTGCAGGAAATGGGTTGGGTAGGATGCAAGTAGAGAGAGAGAAAAAAAGAAGAGACGGAAAGGGGAATAAAGAGAGACCAGAAAAAGAATAGAAACGTAAAAATTAATGTTATTATAGAGGTTAAAAGACCGTCTATTTAGAGAGGAATGTGAATATGTTGAGAGAAGGGGAGGGACATAGAGGAGATGTGAAAATCTTTAAGGATGGGAAAGGGAGAAGGAAAGATCAGAAGTTCAGTAGAGCTAGATAAAAAACAAAAAGATAATTAAGAAAGAAAGAAAAAGAGAAAGAAGACAAGAAAAGAAAGGAAAACTCTCATTCACGTATTCCTAAAATAAAAATTATAAGATGAGAAAAAAAAAAGTTACTGGAAAACAATTATTTTTTCAGAAGAGGCAAAAATGAAAGATTAATAAAAGTTTTAGAAGGGAAAAAAATTTATATATATATATATATATATATATATATATATATATATAAGGTAACAAAAAACAAAAAACAAGCAAAAAAAAGAAAAGAAGAAGAAGAAGAAGAAAAAAAAAGAAAAAAAAGAAAAAAAAGTCTTTTGATTTTTTTTTTTTGGGGGGGAGGAGTGGGAAGAATCCTGTATCTCCCTTTTGTCTGCAACCAGTCTCTTGTTGGAGTCTCTGGTCAGCTTGAGGTCCTGTGGCTTGATTTGTTTCTTAAGTCGGTTGGTTGGAAGAGGCAGAAAAATGCTCTGCTTTACCCAAGATTTTGAGATCCCCCTCCCAGGTTAGTTTTCTGGGAGGGTGGTCTGCTTTGAGAGTCACAAAAGAGGGGGATGTGGTGATGAGGCTAGGTTCTGGGTAGAATTGAGGCCTTTCAACAAACAGTAGCTTTTCCCTGGGGCTATTTTGTGATAAAGCTCACAGCGCCCAGCCTGGAGCCATTCTCAGGGTTTCTGTTTTTCAATTGATTGTGGTGGCTGCTAGAGGGAGGGGCAGCCTCTGGCTCTGGTTACCCAGTGAGGCAAGGCACTCCGATGGCTGGCGCCTGAGCTGGGTGACTTTTTCCTGGATGGAGCTGAGTCTGGCAGGTCACTTCGCCGTTAAGTTCTTGTGACCTGCTAAATGACTCGTTTTATTCCAAGGCCTGAGCTGGAGCTAGCAGCTCCTCAGAGCTTTGTCGGTATCCAAGATGGAGATCACCGGTGCTGGGGGGGGAGGGGTGGCCTTCCTTCCTCTGCTCCCTGAGGAGTGAGGATGTCGGGCTTGTACTCACGCCGAGTCTTGGATCCTGGGTCGTCTCTGGTCTGCAAACAGCAGGATGAAGATGTTTGCTCCTTGTCGGTTCTTGTTGGTGTTGAGTAGAATCTGCTCGTCCGCTGCGTCTGGCTCCTTCGTCCCGACTCTCTGTGTCTCAGGTATGACTCCGTGGCGGTGGTTGCTGCCGCGACCCCGCCGCCGGAGCAGCAGCTGATGCGTTTCCTTGGCTTCCCCTCTCTTGTCTAACTCTCTGTCCTGTGATGGCACACTTGGTGTGATTCTCTGGCTTAGGACTGTTCACTGGAATTCTAAAACTACTTTCTATGCGAGAGCTTGTTCAGATTCCAGCTTCTCCTCCGCCATCTTCCCGGAACTCTTCTCCATATTTCTGAAGCATTCCTACTGATTATACTCAAATTTTGCTGATATGGTGTCTAAAAGGTATTATTCTTCTACAGGATCCATGGGTCCTAGGATCCCAGGTCCCAGTTATCCGCCTCATCAGATAACTAGGGCAGAAGTTCCCACCTATGCCCATGCAACATGCCAAGAGAAAGTAATTGAAGACCCATCTCAATTTCTCATTTCTTATATTTCAGGGCCCCAATTCCTTGAAATGCAGGAATTAGCAGTGAGCAATTGGGAAATGCAAGGCAACTTAAAATGCAAGATGAAATCACAAAATGTGAAAGTACAGTAATTCAAACTTTCCGTTTTCAGATGACCATGCCATATGAGTGAAAAAGACCACAAATGTCACAAGATTATTTGTAATACCCTTCTCCTAATGATTAATGAATGATTTCAGTCCAGTATCAGCAGGCAAAAAAATAGTTCCTGAATGATAGATCCATAATTGGTCTACCAATGCTAGGAATACTTGAAATAGAGGTCAAATATAATTCAAAAAACATTAATTGAGAAGATCTTTAGTGCTTCAAAACACTGGTACTTCAGTAAACTTGGTTCTGTAGTATAAAATGTTGTCATTCTCAAACAAATGATAACCTACATTTAATCTGCTGAAAGTATATTCTTTTTCAAATAAACTTTTAAAAATCACATTTGCCAAAATAACACTATACAAGTGATGATATTTAGTGAGGTTACTAGTCTTTCAAGTGTAGGGAGCAAGTTTCAATAGAGTTGATTTATTCACCCAGCACTAATGCCAAACAGGTTCAACCATTCATTAAAGTGTAGGAATAGTACCCCCCACCATTTGTGTTTTTCAGTAGGTGCCTTTGAAAATTTGTTAAATAGATCAGCCTCCAATATTTCAAACCAAAACATTAGCTAATAAATAAATTTCATCACATAAGTACATTTTAAAAAGTCATGAATAGTTGCCTTATCATATGGTGTTTTATGTTTTCCCTATATGTCTAATATAGTAAGAAATATGACTTTAAGTCTTGAATATGGGTACTCATCAGAGATTTGACAAACATACAATCTGTCTTCTATTTCTATCATTTTCCTCTACAGTAGTAAATTTTAGATTTCTTCTTTTGCCAATACTTATAGGTAGTTGAAAATATTATGCCATGTAAAATAAAATAATCACACACCACTCTACAAAGCCATTTATAAAAACTGGTATTTAGGAATATATTCTAAGCCATTTTTAAACTTTCTTGTTGACTACAGATTAATCTTCCAAATGGAGGGCAATGAAATCATGTCTAGGTGCTTCATGTCTCCAGTTTTGCAAATTGTTACTTCAGATGAATGAATTATGGAAATATGAGCTGACATCAGTTCAAGTATATGCAGAATTGAAACTCCATGGAATGTATATAAACCTTTCAAAGTACTAACAGACAGTTTAACAGAATGACTATCAGGAAATTGAATTAATATTAATAATATTAAAGGAATAATAATAAAGCTATAGAATGAACGAAGAATGGAACAAGGGGCAAGTACAGCTAGAATATTTAATATACACATGTAAGAAAGGAAGTGGTAAATCGGAAATAAATCTTGTAGAAGGGGTTGGTTGAGAATGATAGAAGGAATGACTCTGATCCCGGAACATTGGACAATTAGATGGACATTTTTGTAACACACTTTCACAACTTTTTGAAATTCAGTGAAAAAACACAACAAAAAACAAAAACACACAAAAAGCACAACCAAACAGCAGTCTCTATAGAGTACGATTATGACCTCTCAAAATTTTAAATAGGTAATGAAGGACAATCTTGGGAAAAGCATACAAAGCTGTTCGAAATGAGCAATTTGGGGTAGAGGAGAATTTTTTTTTTTTTCTTTTTGCTTATGTGGTGCTGAGGAACCGAACCCAGGGCCTCAGGCATGCAAGGCAAGCGCTCTACCACTGAGCCACCTTCCCAGCCCATAGAGGAGAATTTTTAACAGATTTAAATAGATTGTTTAAGGTTATAAATCACCTACATATGCTGCAAATATTTTGTTCTGCGAGTTCTCTTGGTCTGAACTGGATATTCCAGTCCTGAGCCACACTTGATAGCTTGTGAAGATAGAATGGAAGAAACAAGATCAATAACCCATTACTCCATTGGAGAGGAAACAGTCTTCTACGTTTTCTCTAATTTATATTGACTACTTTTATTCATAAGTTTAATTCAAGTGATTTGAATTAAATATTTCCTTCTTTGTTCTGGCAAAGTAATTGGTCAAAATAATTCACTAAATATTATAAGCCATTTTTTTATCATGCTGTTTTCTTGTCCAAGCGAGTCCATTAAACTTCCTCCTTGCATTTGGTTGCCACAGAAACCCAGCATCAATGTTAATGAGGACAATCTCTAATGTAAAACTTTGTCTCCAAAATACCAGTCCAAGAATCTGTGATCACAAATATTTACCTATACATTTTTCTTTTTTCTTTTACCTTGAAAGTCTTCTTGTGTCTAAAGTGCCCTCAAAAATAAGTACTCTGCCAATTTTTGGATCAATCACTTATAACCTCAAAGATATTTTGATAACAAGATGCTTAAAGGAAACAGAAGAATACTGCACTTTTATCTTCTCTCTTAAGACTCTCCTTAGATACCATATCAGGAACAGTGAAGTTATTCTTTGCAAAATTATTTCAATAGATTATTTTTTTCTCTTCATCTTGCATTTGTTCAACAAGATGTATGGAGAAGAATAGAGTTGAATCACCCATACCATGGATGACAGTTTCTTTTACAAAAGGACAATGCTCCTATGTCCTATTTCTCTGTCCTCCTCTTAGCTCTTGCCTGATTTCCAACTAATCACAGATTCTTAGCTTCAAAAAAAGTCTAATGAAGGTGAAGGACTATAAGGCCTCCCCCGTTGCTACATTGTAGGGCTAGATCTCCGGCAGGAGGTAAGTGTGAACGACGCACTCAAGGAACACACGTTGGGAGAACAGGCTTAAGCAGGTCTGGTTTATTTCTGCACAAGGGTTGGGATTTTATAGGCCCAGCTTTCCCAACCTCCTGAGTCCTTCCAAGCCAATTACTTAGCGGGGAGTTGATCATGGGCATTGCTTGGTGACAGACACTGATTGGTCCCCTGGGGGCATGTAGGGAGCATGGACAGCTCATGGCTGTAAAGCTAGGCAGACGTGCCTGTGGGTCCCGTCTCTATGAGCAGGAAGTGTGCTTCAACTGCTACTCTAGCTGACTCAACCAGTTCTGACCGGCTCTACCCACAAATTTTCCCTTTTCTTTTAAAAGGACCGTCATTATGGTGACCCGTCATTGGAGGCATTTTTGCCGGGAGTGCAAGCATTTAATAATTCCTAAGAGAGTAAGCCCTACATGTGCACGGCCTCCCCAGATGACCAGAGAGGATGGCGAAAACCATTGTTGTAACTTTTTAAGCACATCTTCTAAAAGGGAGACAGCGGGAATAAGCTGAATGGTGGTCTGGTTTAGGTGGGTAACATCATGCAGCAGGTTTTGGTTGAAGTTTAACTACTTAAGGGACTTAGGGACTTTGATGTAGTTACTAAGTTCAGTGAAATTGGGTGCGGGAGTGGAAAGCTGACAGACAGAAGTAGTCATAGCATTACATAGTCCTCCTTGTTGTAATCAAAGAAACGTAATCTGTTCTTGGAGCAAGTCTATTTGTTGTTGGAGCACAAGGAGGCCTCCCTTAAGATGATTGGCAACTTGTAAATGTTATAATTCTATGGATGACAGTTGAGGGATGAGCTGGTTTATCTGTTGCACGGTGGACACGCTTTGGGACAGCAATATAGCGGCGGTGGTAGCTGAAGCCACTGTAGCGATGATTGCGCACTGATTGCAAGGATCAATCCTACTGCTCTTTTAGTGCACGGATGAATCAATTGAACCTGGGAAAACTGAGAGTCATTAGTAGCCAGAACAATAAATGGAGGAACACGTACAAAACCTGCAAAAGGATATGAGTCATTGGGTTGCCAGTGATTGCTGAGAGTGCAAGTAGCAGAGGAGTTGTCTCCTAGACAAAAAATGAACGGGGCTGTAACCACTACCATTCCTGACACCTGGTCATATCCAGATCAGTTACAGCGACGAATATTGGCCAATAGGAAAGGGGACAAACCGAGGCAGGAATGTGATGATCAAACGATTGGCATGGGGGGTCCTAGGTCTCCCAATCGTCCTTCTGAAGAGTCATAAAACTCCTTTAGATTTTGAGGTTTGGGATCTTTTTCAGATTGGTTGTATATAGCTGGGTCTCTACCCTTAAAAGAGTTTTAAAAGAGAAACTATGAAGATGAAGCAGTGGGTGAGGCTTCAATAGCCAAGAAGCTGTGTTTAATTGGAAATCAGGAAATTGCTGAGAGGAGGACATAGAAGTAGGACACAGAAGCATTGTCCTTTTGTAACAGACCTGTCTTCTAAGGTATGGGTGATTTACCTCTATTCTTCTCCATACATCTTGGTGAGCAAATGCAAGAACAAGAGAAAAATAATATATTGAAAAAGTTTTGCAAAGAAAAACTTCACTGTTCCTGATATGGTATCTAAGGAGAGTCTTAAGTGAGAATAAAAAATGGAGTATATTTTGGCTTCCTCTAAGCATCTTGTTAGCAAAATATATCCTTGAGTTTAGAATTGATTGAAAGAAAAAGTGATGGAGTACCTATTTTTCTGGGCAATTTAGACACAAGAAGACTTTCAAGGTAAAGGAAAAAGAAAAAATTTAGCCAAGTATTTGTAATCACAGTTTCTTGGACTGGTTTTCTGGATACAATTTTTACATTAGATTTGTCCTCATTAACATAGATGTTGTTTCATGGCAACAAAATGCAAGAGGAAAATTTAATGGACTTGCTTAGTCAATTAAACAGCATAATCAAAAAAAGTGGCAAATAACTTTTAGTGAATTATTTGACCAATTACTTTGCCAGAATAAAGAAGGAAAATGTAATTCAAAATGAATTGACCTAAAAGTATGAATAAAATGTAGTGAAGAGAGATGAGAGAAAAAATAGAGGATTGCTTTCTCTACAGTGGAGTAATGGGTTCTTCATCTTGTTTCTTCCATTACATATTTCCAAGCTATCAATTGTGGCTCAGGACTGGAGTATCAAGTTCAGAAAGATAATATTTGCAGCAGATATAGGTGATTTATAACCTTAGATAATCTATTTAAATCTGTTCAGAATCCTCCCCTACGCCAAACTATCCTCTTTGAACATTTTTGTTTGCTTTTACTAAGACTTTCCTCCATTAACTGCTTAAAATTTTTGAGAGGTCATATTCATACTCCCTACAGATTGCTGTTTGGTTGTGATTTTTATGTGTTTTTGTGTTTTTTAACTGAATTTCCAAAGGTTGTGCAAGTGTCTTACAATTAAATTTGTCCACCTAATTATCCATTGCTCCTGGATCACAGTGACACCTTCTATCATTCTCAACCACCCCTTCTCCAAGATTTATTTCCGATTTACCACTTCCTTTCTCAAATGTGTACATTGAGTATTCTAGCTGTACTTGCCCCTTGTTCCATTTTTCATTCATTCTATGTCTTTACTATTATGGCTCTCTGGTTTCAACTTCCTGATAGTCATTCTGTTAAACTGTCTGTTAATATTTGAAAGGTTTATATACATTCCATGGAGTTTCAGTCCTGCACATACTTGAACTAATGTCAGCTTATATTTCCATAATTCATTCATCTGCAATAACAATTTGCAAGACTGGAGACTTGAAACACCTATACATGATTATATTCTCATCCATTTCAAGATTAATCATTAGTCAACAAGAAAGTTTAAAAATGGCTTTGAATGTATTCTTAACTACCAGTTTTTATAAATGGTTTTGTACAATATGTGTGATTATTTTATTTTACATGGAATAAAACTTTCTACTACATATAAGTTTTGGAAAAAGAAGAAAAGTAACATATACTACTATAGAAGTATATGATAGAAATAGAAGATATATTTTGTCACATCTCAAATGAGTACCCATATTCAAGACTTAAAGACATATTTCTTACTGTGTTAGACAGAGGGAAAACAAAACAGCATATGATAAGGCAAGTATTTGTGACTTTTTAAAATGCCCCTTATTAAGTGATGAAATTTACTTTATTAGCTAATGTTTAGGGTTGAAATATGGGAGGCTGACCTATTTAACAAATTTCTGGAAGGCACCTACTGAGCAACACAAATGGTGCGTGGTACTATTTCTAGACTTTAATGAATGGTTGAACCTGTCTGACATTAGTGCTGGGTAAATGAATCAACTGTATTGTAACTTGCTCCCTACACTTGAAAAACTTGTAATGTCACTAAGTGTCATCTACTTATCAAATGTTATTTTGGTAAGTGTGATTTCAAAAAGTTTATTTGAAAAGGAATACACTTTCAGGAGATTAAATGTAGGTTGGTTTGAGAATGACAACATTTTTATACAAGAGAACGAAGTTGTACTAAAGTACCAGTGTTTTGAAGCACAAACGATCTTCTCAATTAATGTTTTGCTGAATTACATTTAACCTCTAAGTCGTTTTCCTGACCATGGTAGATCAATCACGGATCTATCCTTCCAGGAACTATTTTTTGGGCCGACTAATGCTGGACTGAAATATTACGTTAGTCATTAGGGGAGGGGTATTAAAAATAATCTTGTGACACTTTCTGATCTTGTTCACTCATATGGGCTGGTCATCTGTAAATTCAGTTTGAAATATAGTAATTTCTCTCCATTTTGAGACTTCATCTTTCATTTTAAGTTGCCTTACATTACACAATTGCTTGCTGCTAATTCTTGTTTCTCAAGGAATTGGAGCCCTGAAATATAAGAAATGAGAAATTGAGATGGATTTTCAGTTACTGTCTGCTGGCATGTTGCATAAGCCTAGTTGAGAAGTCTTGCCCCTGTTATCTGATGATGCAGGTAACTAAGCCATAAGATATTAGGACCCATGGGTCTATAGAAGATTAGATATCGTATTAGGACAATTGGAGTATAATATGTAGGAATGCATCAGAAATATGTAGAAAAACAGTTTGGGACCAGTGAGTTAAAACAATAAACAGAGCATCAGAGTAAAATCTCTTATAGATTAGAGTAAAACAACATTGATTTTTAACAATGTGAATTCAGAAGACCATGAGCAATTAGAAGGTATCGCAAGTGTATACCGAAGACATTGCATTGATACTTTTTATATTCTAATATATATTCTAAACCTAATTATTTATATTCCAATTATATTTATAGGAATAAATAAATATCACTTTATTTGTCAAATTATCAATTGATTCTAGTAAGTTTCACTGTGTGAAATATAAAATCAGCACATATAAATATAAAATATATAACTATATATAATATAAAAAAATGGCACATGTTTTGCATTGTTCTGTTTTGGTTAGGGTATCAAAAGCAACTCTGATTTAAAGTATTTTTCCATTTTCTCTACCTCAGTGTTTGATAGAGTTAGACTTAAACCTTTACCTTTTGTACATTTACAGACTGGAGGCAAGGGGAAACATTACCAATTTAAGGCCTAATAACAAGGAGAAACATATGGACTTCTCCTGGAGCTATGACAATATTTGGTGATAGAAAGGCAGTAGTCTAAGTTCCTGCCTGGTTGGAAGGTAGATAGGCCAGGACATTAGGTAATCATGCATATGAACAATTTTTTCACCTTCTTGGCTTTAGCTACTTTTGAAATGGTAGGTATGATAAACAATTATATTTTGATAAAAACCTTCCAATCTGAAAAGTTCTGTCTGAAATATTCATTTTTCTATGATCCCTTGGAACTAAGATTTATTTTGTTCAAGTAAGACAATTTACGCGATCAGGGTAAGATATTCTGGTTGGTCTGATCCTACATGGAAGAAGGGTAAAGTGTCAGGTAGACGTTTTTGCCAATGAGACCGCATTTGGGAAAATTTCAGCTGCAGAAGTTTAGAAGTAGCTCTTAAGCAAGGCTTACTTTGAATCCGTTAGCTACACAGAGCAAACTCAGTTGAATAAATAAGTACTTGAAAAAGCCATCCCCTTTGGACCTAGCTAAAAATGCTTCAATGTATGATTAAACTAAAATGAAAAAGATTTAAAATAGTCATTGACAAAAAAATTACAAACTGAACAATATAATTATTTTCCATTATACACAGAATTTTAGGGAAATAAGATCAGTAGCATTGTTAGGAACAATAAGGTTTCCTTGTTACAAACAGGCACCCAAGGATATAATCCTGTATAAATATTGCATCATTAACTACCTAAATTTAGAGGACATTACATGCTTCAGCAGCACATGTACCCAAATTACACCAATACAGAGATTAACATGGCAATTGCAAAGGATGATATGAAAATCTGTGAATTATTCCAGATTTTTCATTCTTCAGATGCAAGAAATGAAAAACAATTATTAAAAAGTTGATTACAAAATTACAAGTGTAACAATATATGTAATTCATATAAATAAAAGTTTGACATCAGTGTATTAAATCTTCACCTTAGAAAGGCCTTTATATAGCATAATCATAATAAAACTTTAAAATTAGACAACATTGTCATTTTATTCCAAAGAAATATACTATAAGGACCTAGTAAAAAAGGAATCTTAAACTGTTTTGGTATGGAATGCAATCTGAAAGGACACATTTATTAATGAACCTATATATTATAAAACAATGTAGAATTCAAAGTCTTATATCTAGGAAAGAATAAAATAGATTATGGGCATTATACAAACAGAATACAGAATATTTTAAAGTATAATTTTTCACATAAGCACCAGAAATATCTTTAGTTTCTTTAGTACTCATTTCAACAGATAAATTAAAATTATTTCTGAATAAAAAAAGCAAAAACTCGAGAGGGTCCAAGACGGTGACGGGGAAGTAGGGGAATGCCACAGCTCTCCAAAACCAAAAAGATAGTTTGAGTTCCAACGTTTAATCTCCCCAAGAGACCGACAACAACAACAAAAATCAACATCCAGAGAAAAACAGAAATTGAATAGAAGAATTTCACAACAGAGAAACTTGAAGACGCCTCCCCCAACGTCTATTGGCCACAAAGCAGCGTGCCAAGCCATGGCCAGCCCAGCCTGGTGGGAGCTGCCGGTGGCCCAGAGACACAGGGAGTTGTCTGCAGATCACCCGCACCAAAGACCCCTGAGGTAACAGTGTCAGACTGGCTGATCTTGACGAATGAAGAATCCTCTGAGCAGGGAACTTACACAAAGATCCCACCCCTTCCCATCACTCTCCATTGGAGCAGAGAGGCTCCATCCCACCAAAGCCACTCAGCCCCATGGCAGGAACCTCAGAGATACATGAGATGCCCACAGAACACCAGAGCAGAACTGAAAGGAACTGGTGCTGATCCAGAGAGCGCAAACAGAGACAAACCCCAGCAATCAGTACCTGCACAGAGGCCCTCCCCACCCCTCGGGTGGAGGCCGGAGGCCCATCCCGTGGAGCGGACCCAAACAGTGTCAATGGAGGCACTGACAGAAAAGAAACACACAGAGCCACCACCTCTCAGCCTATCCCACAACCACCTCAATTGAACTGTGACTGCAATGGCAACCAACAACCTACATCACACAGAAACAACTAGCTCCAGGGTGATTACCCTGCAGGGGACAGTGTATTCCTCAAGGGAGACAGTGTATTCCTCAAAAGCTTGTGGGAATCCCCAGAACCCCTACCCCAAAACCTGCACCACAGGACCCACTAAAACTAGAAACTTTTCAAGAGCTCCACCAGCCCATGGATCACACTCAGCTGGCCAGGCTAGAACAAGAGAGACCCTGGAAGGAAGCGTTAACGCCCAAGCCTTGAACAGCACCACTGGGTCAAGACACCCAACGGTGGAAGAAATTTGAACTGTGTACTCCAAGCTGCATAATCTAGGTGGGATACACAGCAGCACAGGTCCAACAGGTGTGCCCAGGCTGGGGTCTGGGACCAGGCCTGGGGATCTGGTGCCTGAGCAACATAACCAACTCCTCCCAACTGAAATCAGAAGCTGAGCATACGCCTCAGCAGAGGGGAGAAAAACAGGGAACTGCACTCCTGGTAATCATGCCTGTGACAGCAAAAGATGCAGGGGGTTCAGGACAAGAGAAGCTCAAACCCCACAAGAACCTGACCCATGTATTCTAGGCTAGGAATTGAACAACACAGGCCTCCAGCACCCGATAATAGTCAGGAGCTCAGGCTGGTAATGTGCTCAGCAGTACAGTGATTGCAAGAGGCCCTGGATCTGATTCCTCAGCAAAACATAAGCATAAAGGGCCAGATGTGGTGCTATGGGTCAAATGGTAGGGTTCCAGCCCTGAGCTGAAGAGCTGAGGGACAGCACCCAAGACCAGAGTTCAAGCCCACAAATAGCCAAAAATATAAAACAAAACAAAACATCAGGAGACCATAGCAGACTCCAGCATCTGTGAGAGTACATCCAGCACATCCGAACTTGCCAAGAACACCTGTAGGAATAAACAGGAGCAGTCTAGGCTGCTCATCCCATGTAAAGGCGGGAACTGCCAGTGATCTACAGCAGAGAGCTGAGAATCCTGTGTGGATCAGACCAGCAGCTGGAGGTCGGCCACCAACAGAACCGAGATCAGGTACAGACTCTCTCTACCAGCACAGAAACAGTAACCAAGCAAAGACAGACACCTATTGACCAAAACAAAATTTCAGATTAGTCTGCAATAATCCCTGAATAACCATGAGAAAATCACAGAGAAATATTACAAGGTTTATCAACACCTAGGATAGCAAGCTATCTCTAAAAGCCAGCAGCAACCCAGGGGAGAGCCCCACTGGGAGCAAAGCAGGAATGGAAGACAAACACTACATCCAAGACATGCTGGAGGCAATGACTCAAGAAATAAAGTGAGAAATAGACCAGAATTTGAAAGAACACCAGGTCGAAATACCAAAAGAGGTGCAGGACATCAAACAGGACATGCATGCAAAAATAGAGGTAGCACACACCTCACTAAGCTATGAGATAAGTGACAAAATAGAGGCAGTGCACACCTTATTAAGAGGTGAGATTAGTATTTTGAAAACCAACATTGAATCCATTGAAATCAACAATGAGTCCATTTCCTCCATGCAAACCACAATGGAAGCCACAGTTAACAGAGTGAACAAAATGGAATACAGAAGACACAGTACATCAACTGGAACAAAAAAATGACAGATATGGAAAAATCACTTAAATTATACCAAAGGGAAATTCAAGGGCAAGCAGATAGTGCCACGAAATTCAACCTTCATATAAGAAGGTGAGGAATATCAAAGCAAGGGAATGCAACAACTATTCCACAAGATAATCGGTGAAAATTTTCCCCATCTCAAAAAAGAACATCTTACCCACATAACAGAAGCATATAGAACACCTAACATGCAGGATCCCAGGAGAAACACTTCTAGACATATTATAGAATAAATGATAGATCTGAATGATAAGGAAACAATCTTGCATGCAGCAAAATTGAAGAAGGAGCTATACTACTATAGGAAAAATATTAGAATCACTACAGATCTCTCCACACAAACACTGAATGCAAGAAAGGTCTGGGAAAGTACCCATGAGCCCTGAGAGCCAATAACTGCCAACCCAGACTGATATACTCAGAAAAGTTAGCATTCACATTCGATGGAGAACTGAAAATTTTTGATAGCAAAGAAAAACTAAATTAATACATAAACATTAAGCCAGCATTACAAAGACTACTAAGAGGTGGAACACAACCTGAGAAAAGCAACCAGGAACAGGGACCTGCACCCAGACAGGCATTAATAGAAGTCTATCTGAGCAAGGACAGAGGAAAGGAAAGAAGAAAAACAGTGACTATAATGCATCTCTCTATACTATCTCTTAAGATTAACGGGCTTTCTTCACCAACCAAAAGAAAAAGAACTGCAGTTTGGATCCTAAAACATGACCCATCCATCTGTTGCCTTCAGGAGACCCACCTCTAAGCCAAACATGCAAACAAATTCAGAGTGAAGGGCTGGAAAAGGATCTACCAATCAAATGCCCCTAGTAAGAAAGCAGGCGTAGCAATCCTTATATCTGACAAAATAAACTTGTCATTAAAATCATTACAATGTCAAACCATCCCTGCATCTCTGGGATGAAGCCTAACTGCTCATAGTGTATGATTTTTTTAATGTGTTTCTGGATTCTCTTAGCTAGAATCTTGTTAAGGATCTTTGCACCTGTGTTCATCAAGGAAATTGGCCTGTAATTCTCCTTTTTGGTTGGGTCTTTGCCTGGTTTGGGGATGAGTATGATATTGGCTTCGTAGAATGAGTTTGGGTTAGCTCCCTCCTTCTCTGTTTCTCTGAAGAGCTTGAGGAGTGTGGGTATTAGTTCTTCTTTAAAGGTCTTATAGAATTCTGCTATGAATCCATCTGGTCCTGGGCTTTTTTGGTTGGAAGGTTTTGATAGCATCCTGTATCTCATAGGATATTGGCTTATTCAATAGGTTTCTTCTTTGCTCAGTTTGGACAACTTGGATTTCTCTAAAAATGCATTAATATCTGCCAGGTTTTCTTCCTTTAGAGATTAATTTTTGAAAATAGTCCATTAGGATTATTTGGATATCTTGGGTACGTGTTATGATTTTTCCCGTGGCATCCCTAATCTTGTTAAAATGGATTTCCTCTCTTCCTTTTTTAATTATTCTTGCAAACAGTCCATCAATTTTGTTTATTTTTTCAAAGAACCAGCTTTTTGTTTGGTTAATTTTTGTTGTAATTTTTTTTTATTTTCTAATTGGTTAATCTCTGCTCTTAATTTGGTTATCTGGCTCCGTCTAGTAACTTTAGGTTCCATTTTTTTTAATGTATTTCTAGCTGTTTTAATTGCAACATGAGATTATTTACTTGGTCTGTCTCCATTTTCTTGATGTGGGCAAGGAGGGCAATAAATTTGCCCCTCAGGACTGCTTTTGCTGTGTCCCACAAGTTTCTTTGTGAGTTTTTTTTCATTTTCATTGAGTTATAGGAAATGTATTTCTTCTCTGATCTCTTCTATTACCCAGGCATTGCTAAGGAGTGTGCTGTTCAATTTGCATGTATTAGAGAAATTTCTGTGGTATGCTTTGTTACTGAGAACTGGCTTGATTCCACTATGGTCAGATAGGATACAGGGGATTATGTTATCCATTTGTATTTGCTTAAGTTTCTTGCATGAACTATGATATGGTCTATTTTGGAGAAAGTTCCATGAGCTGCTGAGAAGAATGTGTACTGTGTTGTTTTATGGTGAAATACTTGGTATATGTCAGTTAATTCCACTGGATGTATGGCCTCACTTAATTTGGTAGCTTCTTTGTCTGTCCTTTGGTGAGAGCGGTGTGTTGACGTCTCCTAGTATTATCATATTGGGACCTATTTTATTCTGTAAGTCAATAAATGTAATCCAACACATCAACAGAGCCAAGGTCAATAATCACATGATTTTCGCCACAGATGCAGAAAAGGCCTTTGATAAAATTCAACATTCATTCATGCTAAAGGCTCTGGAGAAAACAGAAATAGAAGGATCATTAAAACAATAAAACCATTTGTGACAGTCCAATAGCCAATATTATACTTAATGGGGAAAAGCTACAACCAATTCTCCTAAAATCAGGAAGAAGGCAAGGATCCTGGAACCCTTAGCCAGGTCAATAAGGCAAGAAAAATACATGAAAGGGATCCGCATAGGGAAAGAAGAGGTTAAACTATTCCTTTTTGCAGACAACATGATATTATACTTTCATGATCCCAAAAACTCCATCCCCAAACTCTTAGAAATCATAAATCACTTCGGCAAAGTAGCAGGATACAAAATAAACCCACAAAAATCAGCTGCCTTCCTGTACACTGCCAATGTACAAGAAGAGAGGGAAATAAAGTGAGTAACCCTATTCACAATAACCTCCCCCAAAATAAAATATTTAGGAATTAACCTAACCAAAGATGTAAAAGAACTATTTAATGAAAACTATAAAAGGATAAAGAAAGAAATTTCAGAAGACACTAGGAAGTGGAAAGACCTCCCATGCTCTTGGATAGGCCAACTTAATATAGTGAAGATGGCAATACTGCCAAAATTAATATACAAATTCAATGCAATTCCTATTAAAATTCTAATGACTTACATCACTAAAAAACAGAAAACAGTCCAAAAATTCATATGGAACAACAAAAGACCTAGAATAGCCAAACCAATTCTAGGGAATAAAGACAAAATGGGAGGGATATCCATGCTGCACTTCAAACTATACTACAGAGCTATAATAACAAAGAGAGCATGGTACTGGCACAAAAACAGACCAGAAGACCAATGGAACAGAATAGAAGATCCAGAAATAAATCCACAGGCCTACAACCAGCTGATATTAGACAAAGGAGCCCAAGATATACAATGGAAGAAACACAGCCTCTTCAACCACTAGTGCTGGGAAAACTGTGCTGCTACATGCAGAAAACTAAAAGTGGACCCCAGCCTATCACCATGTACCAACATCAACTCAAAGTAGATTAAAGATCTTAACATTAAAACTGAATCTCTGAAACTACTGCAGGACAGAGTAGGAGAGACACTTGAACTAATAGGCACAGGAAGGAACTTCCTGAACAGAGTCCCAGGATCACAACAAATTGGAGAGAGACTCAACAAATGGGACTACTTTAAAATAAAAAGCTTCTGCACAGCTAAATCTATTGCAACCAAGCTAGAAAGACAAATAACTAATTGGGAAAAAATATTTACCAGCAATATATCCAACAAGGGGTTAACATCCAATATATACAGGGAACTCAAGAAACTAATCCCTTCTAAACCTACCAAATCAATTACTAAATGGGCAAGGGAAGTAAAGAGGGACTTCTCAGAGGAAGAAATAAAAATGGCAAAGAAACACATGAGAAAATGTTCATCATCCCTGGTGGTGAAGGAAATGCCAATAAAGACAACCATGAGATACCACCTTACCCCAGTCAGAATGTCCGACATCCTCAAGTCAGCCAACGACAATTGCTGGAGGGGATGTGGAGAAAGAGGAACCCTATTACACTGCTGGTGGGAATGTACACTTATACAACCACTTTGGAAAGCATTCTGGAGGGTCCTTAGAAAGATAAAGATTGATCTCCCTTATAACCCAGTCATACCACTTTTAGGCATCTACCCTGAACAACAGGAACCAATATACAATGACACGTGCACCTCAATGTTTATTGCAGCACTGTTCACAATATCTAGGATATGGAAACAACCCAGATGCAGCACCACAGATGAATGTATCCAAAAATTGTGGTATCTACAAACAATGGAATATTATGCAGCCATTAGAAATGACAAAATAATGGCATTTGCAGGGAAATGGATGGAGCTAGAAGGTGATCATGTTGAGCAAGTTAGGCCAAGAGCAAAGAGACAAACAGTACATGGTCGCCCTGATAAGTGGATGCTAAATCCAAAATGTTAGGTGATACGACAAACTTAACAGGACTTAAGAAACAAAGAACTCCCACTCATCTGGTCGAAACACTACTAAATATCCCCATACTGCGGATCACATGTATGTTGTATTCTGTACACCGTTATATGTTATAAACTGTTGTAGACAATTTGCTCCAGGAAAGTTAGAATGAACTTATGACTTTAAATGAGCATCATTATTTCACAATACTGTGAAATTTGGAAGTTATGTAATCACTTAATCACAACTAAAATGAAAGAACCTCAGGGAAGTAAGGAAGGAAGGGATGGTAGGGGGAAAATAATAGAGGGGGTAACAATGCTCAATAGGAAGTGTACTCATTACCTTGCTCATGTAACTGTAACCCTCCGTATAGTATCTTTACAATAAAAAATTAAATAAGATCCAATCAACAGTAAAAAAAAATAAACTAAAATCAATACAAAAAGACAAGGATGGACACTACATATTAATACAGGGAACAATACAAGAGGAGGATATTACCATCATCTACCTATCATTCCCCAAACATCGGTGCACCCAAATATGTTAAGCAAATACTCTCAAACTTACAGAAAAAAATAGATCCAATATGATAATACTAGGAAACTTTTAACACCCCAATCTCACCAAAGGACAGGTCTACCAACCAGAGTATTGGCAAAGAAGCTATTGAATTAATGAGGCCATACTTCAAGCAGAACTGATATTTACCAAGTATTTCACCCTAAAACAACACAGTACACATTCTTCTCAGCAGCTCATGGTACTTTCTCCAAAATAGACCATATCATAGTTCATGCAAGAAACTTAAGCAAATACAAATGGATAACATAATCCCCTGTATCCTATCTGACCATAGTGGAATCAAGTTAGTTCTCAATAACAAAACATACTGCAGAAATTACTCAAATACATGGAAATTGAACAGCTCACTTCAAAGCAATGCCTGGGTAATGGAAGTGATTAAAGAAGAAATTAAAAAATTCCTACAACTCAATGAAAATGAAAATACCTCGCAAAAACCTTTTGGGACACAGCAAAAGCAGTCCTGATGGACAAATTTATTGCCATCAGAGCCCACATCAAGAAAATAGAGAGAGACCAAGTAAATAATCTCATGTTGCAATTAAAACAGCTAGAAGAACATGAAAAAATGGAACCTAAAGTTACTAAACAGAGCCAGATAACCAAACTAAGAGCGGAGATTATTGAAATAGAGAATTGGAGAATCATAGCCAAAATTAACTAAACAAAAATTGGTTGAAAAAATAAATAAAATTGATAGATATTTGGCAAGATTAATTTACAAAAGAAGAGAGGAAATCCATTTTAACAGGATTAGGGATGCCACGGGAAAAATCACAACACGTACCCAAGATGCCCAAACAATTTTAACAGACTACTTTGAAAAGTTATATCCTCTAAAAAAAGAAAACCTGGCAGAAATGGATGCATTTTCAGAGAAATACAAGTTTCCCAAATTGAGCAAAGAAGAAGTAAATCAATTAAATAAGCCAATATCCTACAAGGAGATACAAGAAGCAATCAGAGGTCTTCCAACAACAAAAAAAGCCCAGGACCATATGGATTCGCAACAGAATTCTATACGACCATTAAAGAAGAATTAACACCTATACTCTTCAAGCTCTTCAGAGAAACAGAGAAGGAAGGAGCTATCCCAAACACATTCTATGAAGCCAATATCACATTCATCCCCAAACCAGGCAAAGACCCAACCAAAAAGGAGAATTACAGGCCAATTTCCTTGAGGAACACAGGTGCAAAGGTCATTAACAAGATTCTAGCTAACAGAATCCAGAAACGCATAAAAAAAACCATACACTAAAACCAAGTAGGCATCATCCCAGAGATTCAGGGAGGTTTAACATACGTAAGTCAATAAATATAATCCAACACATCAACAGAGCCAAGGTCAAGAATCACATGATTATCTCCACAAATGCAGAAAAGGTTTTTGATAAAATTCAACATTCATTCATGCTAAAAGCTCTGGAGGCAAAAGAATAGAAGGAATATTTCTTAAAACATTAAAAGCCATTTACGACAGATCAATAGCTAATACTATACTTAATGGGGAAAAGCTACAACCAATTCTCTTAAAATCAGGAACGGGGCAAGGATGCCCACTGTCTCTACTCCTGTTCAATATAGCCCTGGAACTCTTAGCCAGGTCAATAAGGCAAGAAAAAGACATTAAAAGATCTGTATATGGAAAGAAGAAATTAAACTATCCCTTTTTGCAGATGACATCATACTATACCTTCACAATTCCAAAAATTCCATCCCCAAACTCTTAGAAATCATAAATCACTTCGGCAAAGTATCAGGATACAAAATAAACCCACAAAAATCAGTTGCATTCCTGTATACTGACAATGTACAAGCAGAGAGGGAAATAAAGGAAAGCAAGCTCATTCACAATAACATCCCCCAAAATAAAATATTCAGAAATTAACCTAACCAAAGATGTAAAAGAACTATTTAATGAAAACTATAAAAAATTAAAGAAAAAAATTACAGAAGATACTAGGAAATGGAAAGACCTCCCATGCTCTTGGATAGGCAGACATAGTGAAAATGGCAATTCTGCCCAAATTAATATACAAATTCAGTGCAATTCCTACTAAAATCCCAATGATGTATTTCTCTGACAGAAAACAGTCCAAAAATTCAAATGGAACCACAAAAACCTAGAATATCCAAAACTATTCTAGCAAATAAAGACAACATGGGAGTTATATCCATGTCGCACTTCAAACTCTACTATAGAGCCATAATAACAAAGACAGCATGGTACTGGCACAAACACAGACCCGAAGACCAATAGAATAGAAAAGAAGATCCAGAAATAAATCCACATGCCTACAGTCAACGGATATTTGACAAAGGAACCAAAGACAGACGATGGAAGAAACAGAGCCTCTTCAACCACTAGTGCTGGGAAAACTGGGTGGCCATATGCAGAAGAATAAAAGTGGACCCCAGCATATCACCATACACCAACATCAGCTCAAAATGGATTAAAGACCTTAGTATTAAACCTGAAACTCTGAAACCTCTCCAGGCAGAGTAGGAGAGACACTTGAACTTATAGGCCCAGGAAAGAATTTCATGAACAGCGTCCCAGGGTCACAACAAATTGGAGTGAGACACGACAACATGGGACTGCCTTAAAATAAAAAGCTTCTGCAAAGCTAAAACTATCGCAACCAAGCTAGAAAGACAACCAATTAATTGGGAAAAAATATTTACCAGCAATATATCCAACAAGGGGTTAACATCCAGTATATACAGGTAACTCAAGAAAATAATCCCTCCCAAAGCTAACAAACCAATTACTAAATGGACAAGGGAACTAAAGAGAGACTTCTCAGAAGAAGAGATAAAAATGGCAAAGAAACACATTAGGAAATGTTCACCATCCCTGGTTTTGAAGGAAATGTAAATAAAGACAACCATGAGATACCACCTTACCCCAGTCAGGATGTCCGACATCCTCAAGCCAGCCAATGACAAATGCTGGTGGGTATGCGGAGAAAGAGGAACCCTACTACACTGCTGTTGGGAATGTACACTCATACAAGCACTTTGGAAAACAGTCTGGAGGGTCCTAAGAAAGCTAAATATTGACCTCCCTTATGACCCAGGCATAGCACTTCTAGGCATCCATCCTGAACAACAGCAACCAGTATACAAGGACACATGCACCTCCATGTTTATTGCCATACTTTTCGTAATAAGCAGGATATGGAAACGACCCAGATGTCCCACCACAGATGAATGGATCCCAAAATTGTGGTATCTGTACACAATGGAATACTATGCAGCCATTAGAAATGACAAAATAATGGCATTTGCAGGGAAATGGATGGAGCTAGAAGGTGATCATGTTGAGCAAGGTAGGCCAAGAGCAAAGAGACAAACAGTACATGGTCTCCCTGATAAGTGGATGTTAAAACCAAAATGTTAGGTATTACGACAAACTTAACAGGACTTAAGAAACAATCTGATCGAATCTCTACTAAATAACCCCATGCTGCTGATCACATGTATGTTGTATATGTGTACAATGGAGGGGAACCAGGAAGACGACATAGAACTAGAGGGAATCAGGGAAAAATCCATCAGCTGCACTGGACATTGACCAAAATGAACTAAGCAAGTTAATGGCAGGGATGGGAGGGAGGAAACCCATGGGAAAACAGGAACAGCTGATGTTATACAAAACAAAAAAATGTACATACCAACAAATTTGGAAGGAATAACTGTATCGCAAAGCTCATAGAACTCATAAATGTTATAGACTGTGATAGACAATTTGCTCCAGAAATGTTAGAATGTGTTTGTGACTTTAACTGAGCATCACTATTCCACAATACTGTGAAATTAGGGAAATTATGTAACCACTTAATTACAATAAAAATAGCAAAACTCTCCAGAAATCATTATAGATGTATACAACTAACTCTTGAATACATTTTGACATCAAAGTCAGGCAATTCACTTGGAAGACTTCCATGGAATCCATTAATTGTTACAATAAGCTATTGTTGTTATTTGGATTGTGAAAATATTTTATATGGAAACAAAGAATGCAATGGCATTTTTGAAATTTAATAAACTTAACCGAACCATCATGACTTAGGAGAGCAATTTTTGCAGCCTTGCAAAACTTCAAAGAGATAGTGATACATACTTATCCTTTTGGCAATATCAAATACAGTTTCTTCCAAGTTGTTTTTCAGACCTGATTTGACATAATGGTTCAACAGAAGCAGATCCAACATGTCTTTGCTATCTCTATTCCCAGCAGCAAGATGCAAGGGGGCCATTGGTATCTGCATCATGATGAAGTAAGAAAAAAGCCACTCTAGTATTATTCCACATATAAGCACTGCCCAGGGTTGTCCAACCATCTACAGTTATTGCATGAATATCTGCTGCTTGAGCCAACAACTAATGGACAGTGTCTATGTGTCCACTGTAGGCTTCCTGATGAATATGGGTATACTCATCGTCATCCCTAGTATTCACATGAGTGGCCTTTTTGGAAAGTAGTCTCCACAATGTAATAACCTGATTATTTTCAGCAGCCCAAAGAAGAAGTTTGCATGGATCCTACTACATTTTTTTTGCAATTGATACCATTCCTCACTTTTTCATCAAGTTCCTCATATTCCTAAGAATTGCCTAACTAGAGACTTTGAGTGACAGTGGGAATGAGGCGTCCATGTATTTCCCTAATAGTTCACATTAGTTGAACTGTTCAGAAAAATCCTGTGACTTTTCTGCATCTGTTTTTTCACCATGATTTATTTTCCCTTTTTACATTTTTACTATTCGAAATTATTCTAACTGGAGAGTAGGGAATTGATGGATAGCAGAGGAAAGATTTTCCTCCGTATTCAAAGATACAGACTGAAAATAAGGACCAGTAGTGTCTTCATGTGCAGATTATTCTATGAATGAGAAAAGATGAAATAATGCCTTCTATATAAATCATTTGGGAAATGGCAGAGCAGAAAGTAAAATGATGCAACCAAAAATATAAAAGCAAAATAAATTACAATCATTATAGAGCAATCCTATTATCTATGAGAAACATTAAAGAGAGAAGAAGAGAGACAGATGTGCAATGACCTAGATAGCCACAAATGCATGCCTCTGATCAATTTATAGAGCAAACAGAATTTTATGTTTTGAAAAAGATGGAAATAGAATTTATATATTTACTTGAATTTGGTAAATACATTTTTTACAGCCTACATGAAGAGACGTAGGTTTAATCTTATTGCAGACAAGAATCTAAATCCTTGATAATTCTAGGAACAGAACTGACTGAAATCAGTTGAATCACACTTTTCCTGCACAATGAAAGAAAAGGTCCAGGCTAGGAAAGCAGCTAGAGAAGGCAGGCCGATTGTATCTGTGACAAAACTTTGTGGAAAATGGTATTGAGCATTACTTACTGTTGATCCACTTGCACTGGAAGCATGAATCTGAACAATTGCTTGCTGATTCTCAACTATTGCTTTGATCATTATATTCTCCAAAAAGACAAAGTGAGATTTAATTGATAGCAAACAACTACTAATGCATTTTTATTTCTCATTAAGCACCTTAAATCATTGAAACCACATGAAGAAAATAGACAGGCCTATTTTTTTTAGATGAAAACAAGTGCCTTTAAAAAAACATGGAATGTAACTAGTCATTCATATAAAGGACATCTATTTTAGTACTACATTATACATTTTTTTTCTAATGTTGGGTACCAATAAATAATGGATCTATTAGAAAGCTCTTAAAGCTCATTTGTCCAATTGTGAGGTCTCTTATACTATATCATGGTATTTTTGAGTATGTTCTTAAGAAGAAATTTACATTACTAACTTGAATTTCTGACAGGACAAAATCATCATGTACATCTTGCTTCTATACTCTCATTTTTTAATTACTATCTATGTATGTGCATTAGATAACTATAGAGAAAAAAGCAGAAGCCACACTGGTGGCTCATGTCATTAATCCTAGCTAATCAGAAAGATGAAGTCTGAGGATTGTGGTTTGAAACCAGACCAAAAAAAAAAAAAGTCCATTAGATTCTGCTTTGAAAGAAACCAACAAATGCTAGAACTGGAGCTGTGGTACAAGCATTAAAATGATATCTATGAGAAAACTAAAACAAAAAAAATAACACATTCTGGGACAGAGACAGGCCCTGAATTCCAGCCTTAGTATTAGCACCAAACAAATAATTGAATTAATTCGTTAATTAAGTAATTAAATATAAATTAAGTGGTCACATGTGGATAGGCATGTAAAATGTAACATCTGTGGTGACTGGATTGTGTATTTTTTGCAGTAAGGCAAATTATTATTTGTAGTAATCATAAATTTTTTATTTGAACTTTTTTTGTACAATAAATCCTGAATTTAGCATGTATGTATAGGTGTATGTACATGTGTGCATATGTGTGTATGTGTTTATGTGTGCATGTGCTGTTGCAATGTTGCTTGCCAATGTGGACAGGGTGAAGCTGAAAAGAGTTAACTTTGTTGCAATGTTTTTCTTTATCAGTATTCTGTCATGTCATTTCAGTTGGACCACTCTTTTGTACATTTTATTTGTCAAATAATATCATCAGAATCAAAGGATTTACCATATTAAGTTAGATAAAAGAGAATGCTTTCAGCTCTTATTATATGTTAGGTGAGAAGAATCAGACATATTTAGGTAGTAAATTAGTGCTGTATGATGACTGTCGGTACAAAATATGTATTTGACCTCTTAATTTTGTTATACTTTTAACATATGTTCATAGAGTGAGTTTGTCCAACTGGACCAAATAGGTATTGCTCTCTGGTTATACCCATGAAACACAAAGTAGATAAAATCATTCTGGCTTTCTGTTGAAAATAACTATCTTTGTAAGATCATATCTATTCACACTAACAGGTAATCAACCCAATATTTATCAAGTTTGAATATCCAATCATAGTGACTGAAAATCGGTATTGTTGATATGCTTGTTAGATATTTCTTTCAAAAACAAACGAACAAAAAGCATGAGTCATCTCCAGATAGTGGATGTATCTGAAGTTGTTTTGTACATGCAAAGGGCAAATGGCTCTTTTGTGGGAGTAACTATCGCAACTTAACAAATAAGGCTTTTTGAATATCTTTTCCAATATAAATAACATCCCAGAGCGAGTCTTGCAATTTCGGAAAACCCTTTGAATATTTTAGTATTATTTCATTTCATTGACTATAGAGCTAAAGACATTTCTGAAATAAATATAAAGATCTGAAAATGTAAGTGGGTATATTGGCTTTTTATGCATAATCTTATAAAAATCCAGTTTTTATGAAACTAAATGAAATAGAATAAAAGAATGTAAGTGAATTTGGTAAGCTAATTATTAGTTTAACTTTGTTTTCTATTAACAGAGTCCTTTGAATGTAGATGATGCAGTTAAATTATTTCCTTTGTGTTTCTGTACTTCATTTATTTTTCATATCATTGTAGTTATGGGAGTGAATTTGTAGTATAAAGGTCCTTTACAATGATTCGGATTAATCTTATGCTTTGTGTCCTACTCCCAAGAAAATGAGTTATTTTCAAGTGTTAATAGTTTATAATTGAATCTTCATTTCATAAGAAAATTTTAAAAATGCAGTAGTATTGATGACTTTTTAAACCAATTGTATTGACAAGGTTGAGAGTCTTTAATTCATGCTTAGGTCTTAGGTCTATGATTTTTAACCTCTTGTTCCTGACATTAATGATAGTTCAGACTGCATTTTTGGGGTATATGAAAGGTAAAATATTTATCTGGGGTCAAAGATGATTTTTATATCAGTCTTGCTTTAATAACATTTTATTTTATTTTATTTTTTGGTTGTGGGGCCTAAACTCCACTTCCAGCTTTTCTATTTATGTGTTGCTGAGGAATCGAACCCAGGGCCTCATGCATGCAAGGCAAGTATTCTACCAATGAGCCACCTTCCCAGCCCTTAATAACATTTTAATGTAGTACATTTTCCTCAGAATGTTGTGTATAAAAAGCAATCAAAATATTTATAATGGTAAACAACCTAGGTGAGCTACAATGTGGAAATTATTGGTCCATAACTCCTGCAATCTGTTTCCATCGAGAATTGGGCAGGACACTCTTTCGGTATGAGGGTGTTAAACAGAGATGGGGTCCCCAGGCAGTGCAGTGTTGAGTGAAGGGACAGAATATGATTTCTACTATTTTGAGCTATAAATCAAGAATGTTATACTTTAGCAGTTCCTTTCACCAGGGATGTTTAAATTGATTATGAGCTTGGAGTTTTCATATTACAGCTACCTATTTTCTAACAAAGATAAAGTCAAATATTATTAGAGTGTACACAATAATTCTGGGAAATTTTCCTAGAATTAGTAGACTAAGTGCTGGTATTTTAGTCATAAAATAAAATGAGGTTATTTGATAGAGTGGGAGATGGGCCTCAGGCTAACACTTACCATGTGTGCAAAGCTGTACTAGTAATTCCAATTCTGAAGATTTCAATAATATCATCTGAGAATTAAAAATGGAAGTTGTTCCACTTTATGGGATTATTGTGAGGATTAAGTTAGATACCATAGGTAAAGTACTTGGAAAAACTATCATTCAGCATTTGATACTTTCTACCTGTTATTTTATCATGTGATGAATTCTAACATTTTTACTGTGATTTTTATATTGTGTCTATTTACAATTTGCAATGTGATATATTGATATTCATTGCATTGGTCAGTTTTTTGACATTATGAGGAAAATGCCTGCAAAGAAAATTTCTGAGGAGGAAACTATTATATTGATTCATGGTTTAAGAGAATGCAGTTAAAGATCAGATGTCTCCATTGTTTTCAACTATATTTTCATTAAATAGTTGTTCAAAAGAATTTCCATTCCACAAATCAGTTTATAAGTACAATGGATCTTTACATAACCTTCTCATACTCATCCAAACCTCACCCCACTTTCATGTTTTCTAGTTTCATACTATCTGCATTGAATATTATGTCTTCACTCTCTTCCTCCATAACTCTCTTTATTCCTTCCCTTTGACTTCCCCTTACATCTTCCAAGTGATAGATTCCTGGTATTCATTTTGTTGGATTAAAAGTTCAATTTTATAAAAAATTACACCTTTTAAATTCTCCTCGGCAAATAGTATGCTTTGGTTAATACTGTTGTGTAATTTTAACCCCTCTGTATGGTATTTTCACAATAAAAAATCACTGATTTATGGTCAATAGATTTTGAAAAGGATGCCATGACTTTATGAAATAAAAATAGAATTTTAAATGGGTGTAGTGGCACTATTGACTCCCTAGATTTTAAAAAAAATTCTTATACTACTACCTCAATCCTTATACAAAAATTTAAAAATTTTAAATAAAAATGATTAGCAAACTAAATGTGAGATATAAAAACATATAAAACCTAAACATAAAAATTCATGGCATAGGATCAGTAAAAGTTTCTAAAATATGACATGTAAAACATTAGTGTGTAAAGAAAAACAAGAATGAACTGGATAATATCAACTTATAATCTTTCACAATTCAAAGGACAATATAACAGAAGTGAAACATATCTAACAGATAGAGGACACATATTTGTTAATGCTACAATGTTAATGCTACAATGATTCTGAGTCCAAGTATTTTTATATCTCCTAATTCCATATAACTTTACCCCAAATAGGATATTTCTTTAAAGAACATATGTAAATAGTAGGAGCATATGAAATAAGTTCCTCTTTAGTATCCAAGAATAAATAAAGAGAAAGCTCACTAGTAGGACCATACTATAAAAAGATGACACAAATATAGTAATACACTTGTGAAGAAATTGATATACTCCACATAGCAAATGAATTTGTAAAATACTTCAATCATTAAAGCAAGCAAGTTTTCAAAAGGTCAAAGAGAATTGAATAGGTTCTATCCATTACACGTCTATGTATGTATTAAAGAGAAGTAAAAAACTTATTTGGACAGGGAATGTGGTTCATTGAGAATGCACTTGAATACTTTGTGTGAGACCCTGGAATTAATCCCAAAAAACAAATTTTGAAAAGGCTCACTATATAGGATGTATGCCTAACAAATTCCTGTAAATGAATTTTATATCTACTTTAATTTCTGTTCTAAAATTTGGAGCATTTCTATTTGAAGAATAGCAAATTTGTGAAAATTAGGCTTGGAAAACCTGTGATTGTACAATTCACTTCCAAAGCACTAAAATTCATACAATAAAAGGAGATTATATATTTCAAGTGAATTACATGTCAGCTAAAAAAACTTTTGTTAAAATACTTCACACAAAATGCAGAATACCTAAAAAGATATTTTCTGTGTTTGCTTAAAAACTTTGTAAACTGCAACATTTAAAACAATAATATGATTTCCGTTCATTTTGAGTATTTTTTGTGTTTATTTTGAGTTTATTCAGAGATAACTCAGTCAAAAAGTGTATGTGATAACTGGAATACCTAGGAATTAAGCAACACTTATAAATAATTGATAACCTTTTCTGGAAGAAACTTTTGGCAAATGACAGAAGACACAAATCTATGCATCTGCATCTTATGAAAGCCATATGTTACTTGGTCAATCCAATTGTTTTTCTCTACTTTGCTAGGGAAAAAGTATTCTCAAGATAAGAGCCAATAGCAGTGAAAAGAAACAAAATACACTATCATCTTGATTTATTTGTGAAAGTAACAAATGAAATAAACTATTCCACTTAAGGGATTCCAATATTAGTATCTATGAAGATGTTCCTGAATGCCAAAATCCATTGAATTTTGGGAATTTTAATTTCTATGAATATATGAAAACTAGAACAAGAAAAGAAATACAGTCTTTGAGCAAACCAGCCTTGGAATAATTTTCTCAGTTGCTTTGAAATTACATAAGAATTGATATTCCTTTACATTGGAAACATTTAAAAATGTTTATCATTTATTATAATTCAAATATAAAGCAAGAGTAATTTTATATAACCATTATAAATATCATTATATTCCTATCATAAAATAGAATGACAAACCACTCCCAATATATTACCTACCCATCATTATTCTTAATTCCTTATCATTTCCTAAATATCTTAAACAATCTAAATAGTCATGTCTTTAAAATAGACGTTAATATTCTATACGTTTTATTTAACATTTTCCAGGGGCATGTACTCATGTTTCTAAGAAATGTTCACAGCAGTTAAAAGATGCTTTTGTGAAATTAATGTGATACAGTTTGTTGTTGTTGTTGTTGTTGTTGTTTGAAAGGCCTGGGCATTATCCTTAAGACTTTTTATGCTCAAGGACAGCAATCTCCAACTTGAGGCACAGAGCTAATTCATGTTTTTAGTGGTTAATTATAGATAAGAATCTAACAAGAACTTTTCTGTCTTGGCCACTTTCAAACACATTTCTAAGATCTCATTACCCAGAATAGGTCGAATTATAAGAGTGAGTCATTTGCACTTGGTGTAATGTATTTTTTTTATTTTAATTATATTTAAAAAAAAATTTAAGATTTTTGTTTCGCTATAGTGTACATCATTCGACACATAAATTTAGATATATGTATATATTTCTGATGACAATCTCTAAAAATATATGTCATTCTACACATAACATTAATATTTATATATCCAAATATTTCTGAAGACAGACTCTCTATAAAAATTTTTGCTACTATTTTTGAACTTTTATATTTCAAATATATACAGTCTATTTTTGTAAAAGTTTCCTAGAATAAAATGATTAATATTAAAATAGAAAGTAGAGCTTTTACTTTCAACGGAATTTTATATCTACTTATGACATTGTAATAATATTTACAGTGTATTACTTGAAAAAGTTCGGTCCAAACTCTTAAATATTTGTGTGTAATGAGGGGGAGAGAGGAAGTTAATTCATACTGGTTAAGAATTAGCAATGCTTCAAAAATCTATTCCATAATTTATTATGAACACATAGTCAAGCCTCTTGATATGGTTTAGTTTTCTTGTTTCTTTATTTGTTCAAAATTTTAATATGGATGCATGCACAGTTTTAACATTACAAATACTAATCAAAAGAAAATAATAGCAAAATCATAGGGACATATAAGACTTTCACTAATTAGCACTTATGATGCTAATAATAATTTTGATAAAGATGATGATGATGACCACAATGTAGCCTGACAATGATAAGGTTATTGAAAAGGAAAAAAACTTTAGAATTCTTTGAAGCTAGAGTTCCCACATTGAATACAGTTATAAACTGAATTGGATTATATACAATAATAACAAGAGGAGAGTTTCAATACCAAGAAATAAAATTACATTAATAGGTAGAGACAGTAAAAACCCTAATGTTATTTTTGCAGTCTCTCTAATGTACACTCACTTTTTTATTGTGAAAATACTGTACAGAGGGGTTACAATTACATGGGCAAGATAGTGAGTACTGTCCTTATCAAGCATTGTAGCCTTCTCCTTTGTTTACCCTTCACATCCCTTCCCATCCTCCCTTCCCCTTCACCCAGTCCTCCCCCCACCCAAGTTGTAAAGTTCATTTTTGACATGACAGCTTGTACTTCTCATTGTTACAACAGGTCCACCTGTATTCTTAATTAAATGACTTGTTTTTCTCCTTCCCCTCCACCAATTATACCTATATCAAATACAGTGAAAGCAGGGGTTATACTGTGGGGGAGGGACTTACAAAGCAACAAAGAAATAATTTTATCATTGCCTTAGAAAGAAATGCATGAAAGAAAAAACATTTTAAATACATATCGTAAATTTCATTTTCCTAACATCACCTTATCTGACCTTTTCTGCTTGACTCATACATATACTAGATATTGCAAATAAGGGAAATCATGGGACCTATCTTTCTTTGCGCTTGGCTTACTTCACTTAATATAATTTTTTCCAAGTCTTTCCATTTCCTAACTAATGGGGCAATGCCATTCTTTCTGATGGAGGCATAGAATTCCATTGTGTATATATACCACATTTTCTTGATCCATTCATGTACTGAGGGGCATCTGGGTTGGTTCCAGATCTTAGCTATGGTAAATAATGCTGCAATAAACATAGTTGTGCTGGTAGCTTTAGTGTGGTCTTGTTTGTAAACATTTGGGTAAATGCCCAAAAGTGGGACTGCTGGCTCATAGGGGAACTGTATGTGGAGCCTTTTGAGGAACATCCATACTACTTTCCAAAGTGGTTGAACAAGTTACACTCCCACCAACAATGAAGTAATATTCCCTTCTGTCCACATCCACTCCAGCATCAATTGTTATTAGAGTTCTTGATTTTTGGCATTCTAACTGGAGTGAGGTGGTATCTCAATGTTGTTTTGATTTGCATTTCTTTTATGGCTAGGGAGGTTGAGCATTTCTTCATGAGTCTATTGGCCATCCTTCTTTCTTCTTCAAAGAAGTTTCTCTTTAAGTCTTTAGCCCACTTATTTAATGGGCAATTTTTTCTTTGAGGATTTGTTGTTGGGGGATTTAATTTTTTGAGTTCCCAGTATATTTTAGATATGAGACCCTTGTCCATTGTATGGCTAGTGAAGATATTCTTCCAATCCGTTGGCTTTCTATTGATCTTGCTAGCTATGTCCTTTGCCATGCAGAAACTCTGCAACTTCATGCAATCCCATAAGCCCAACCTTCCTGTGATTTGTTGTTTTTACAGGGTCTCTATTAAGAAAATTTCGGCCTGGGCCAAGGAGACCTAGGGTTTCTCCTATTCCAACCTGTAATGTTTTCAGAGTGTCTTCATGACTCTGAGGTCTTTGATCCATTTGGAGTTGATTCTGGTGCAAGGTGATATATAAGGATCTAGCTTTAGTTTTCTACAAGTAGTTAAGCAATTTTGCCAGCACCATTTACTGAAGAGGCTGTCTTTCTTCCATTCTATTTTTTTAGCACCCTTATCAAAGATTAGATGGCTATAGGTCTGTAGGTTCATTTCGGGATTTTCAATTCTATTCCATTGGTCCTGAGGTCTGTTCTTATGCCAATACCAAGCTGTTTTGATTACTATGGCTTTATAGTAGAGTTTGAAATTTGGTATTGATATTCCTCCAGCAGTGTTCTTTCCATTGAGGCTCGTTTTGGCTATTCGGGGTCTTTTATTGTTCCATATGACTTTTTGGATTCACTCTTCTATTTCCTTGAAAAATGAGGTTGGAATTTTGATAGGTATCGCATTGAATTTGTAGATAGCCTTGGGAAGTATTGCCAGTTTCACGATGTTAATCTTTCCAATCCAGGAGCATGGGAGTTTTTGCCATTTTCTAAGTTCTGTTTTGATTTCCTTTTTGAATTTTTTAAAGTTTTCATCATAGAGGTCCTTCACTTCTTTGGTTAAGTTAATTCCTAAGTATTTTATTTTTTGGGAGGCTATTACAAATGGAGTTGCTTTCCTAATTTCAGCCCCACTTTTCTCATTGATGGCATACAGAAAAGCCATTGATTTTTGAGGGTTAATTTTATACCGTGCTACTTTGCCAAAGTTTTGAATCAGTTTGAGTAATTTGGGAGTGGAGTCTATGGGATTCTTTACATACAAGATCATGTCATCTGCAAAGAGGGAGTTTTATTTCTTCTTTCCCTATTTGGATCGCTTTTATGTTTCCATCTTGTCTTATTGCTGTAGCTAGACATTCTAATAGTAGGTTGAAGAGAGGTGGAGAGAGTGGACATCCTTGTCTTGTTCCTGATTTAAGAGGAAATGGCTTTAGTTTTGCACCATTAAGTATAATGCTGGGTGTCGGTTTGTCATATACAGTCTTTATTGTATTGATGAATGTTTCATGGATTCCTAATTTTTCCAAAACCTTCATCATAAAGGGGTGTTGGATCTTGTCGAAAGTATTTGTGCATCTATTGAGATAATCATGTGGTACTTATTCTTGCTCCTATTGATGTGATGAATAATATTAATTGATTTGCCTATATTGGACCAGCTTTGCATCCCTGAAATGAATCATGTTTGATAGTGGTGTGTATTTTTTGATGAATTGTTGAAGTCGATTAGCCAAAATTTTATTGAGAAGATTTGCATCAATATTCATCAAAGAAATGAGTCTATAGTTCTCTTTCTTTGATGAGTCCCTGACTGGTTTGGGGTGAGGGTTATGATGGCTTCATTTTCATTGAAGATATGGAGGATTACTGGTGTGAGCTCTGCTTTGAAGGCCTTGTAGAATTCCGCTGAAAAACCATCTGGTCCTGGACTTTACTTAGCTGGGAGGCCTATTATTGTTGTTTCTATTTCATTGCTTGATATGGGCCTGTAAAAATGGTTTAACCCTCATCTCTGAATTTATTTATTTGGGTGTGTTCTCTTCTTTTTCTGATAAGATTTGCTGAGTGTCTGTCAATTTTGTTAATTTTTTCGAAGAACCAACTCTTTGTTTTGTTTATTCTTTCTACAGTATTTTTTGGATTCTAATTCTTTTAATCTGATTTAATTTTAAATATTTCATTCCATCTATTGGATTGGCGTTTATCTTGCTGCCCTTTTGCAAGGGGGTTTAGAGGTGTCATTAAATGATTGGTTTCAGATCTCCCCAATTTGTTGATGTAGGAGTTCAGTGCTATAAACTTGCCTCTGAGTACTGCCTTAGCTGTGTCCCAGAGGAGCTGGAAATTTGTGTGCTCACTTTTGTTGAATAGCATTGAACATTTGAATTTCCTTTCCAATCTCTTCCATGACCCACTCGTGATTCAGCAGTGTGTTGTTCACCCTCCATGTATTACTAGACTTTCTTTGGTGGCTTTTGGTGTTGAGTTCTAATTTTATTCCCTTGTTGTCAGAGAGAATGCACGGGATAACTTCAATGTTTCTGATCCTGGACAAGTTTGCTTTGTGGCCCAAATGTGGTCTATTTTAGAAAATGTTCCATGTGCTGCTGAGAAAAACATGTATTCTGTTGCTGCTGGATAAAATATTCGGTAGATGTCTGTTAAATCTAGTTGATCTATGCAGCTGTTTAGATCTGCGGTTTCTCTGTTGAGTTTTTGCCGAGTTGATCTCTCTAGTGGGGAGAGTGGTGTGTTAAAATCTCCAACTATTAATATCTTTGGATCTATGTGGGATTTGAGGGAAAGTAGTGTTTCTTGGATAAATTTGGGTCCTCCATTGTTTGTAGAATAGATATTTGGAATGGTAATATCCTCCTGAAGGAGAGATCCCTTAATTAGTTTGTAGCGACCATTTTTATCTCTTTTCAAAAATTTTAATTTGAAGTCTATTTTAGCTGATATTAGGATTGGCACTCCCGCCTGTTTATGAGGGCCGTTTGCTTGATAGATTTTGCTCCAGCCTTTTACATTGAAAATGTGTTTGTTTTTATGGGCAAGATGTGACTCCTGAAGGCAGCAGACAGAAGGATCTTGTTTTTTAATCCAACTAGATAGTCTATGTCGCTTAATTGGAGAGTTAAATCCTTAATGTTAAGACATGGGACTGAGAGTTATACCGGAGCTCCTGTCATGTTATCCACCTTCTTGGGGGCTGCGAAATCTGGGTTCTTCATATGGTTGTTGGATTCTCAATTTGGGTGCAGTTTCTTGGTCTTTATTGTGGTCTTGTTGGTTTTCTATGTGTAGGACATCTTTAAGAATCTTTTGTAGGACTGGTTCGGTGGTCATGTGTTGTTTCAATTTTTCTTTGCTATGGAAGATTTTTATTTGGCCTTCAGTTATGAAGGACAGTTTAGCTGGGTACAGTATTCTTGGTTGATAGTTGTTTGTTTTTAAGGCATGGCATACATCATTCCAGGCTCTTCTGGATTTGATTTTCTCTGCTAAGAAATTTGAGGTGATTCTAATTGGTTTCCCTTTATAGGTGGTTAATCTTTTCTCCTTGACAGATTTAAGGATCTTTTCCTTGGTCTGGGTTGATCCTGTGTGGATTATAATGTGACGGTGGGATGTCCTATTCTGGTCTGGTCTATTTGGAGTTCTAAAAGCCTCATGTATTTGAATAGGCCTGTCTTTTTGTATGTTTGGAAAGTTCTCTGCTAGGATCCTGTTAAACAAATTTCCTAGACCATTAACTTCTATTTCTATATGCTCCTCTATACCCATTGTCCTTAGATTAGGCCTTTTGATGGTGTATTTCAAGTTTTGGATAGTTCTGTCATATTTCTTGTACTTGTCTTGGATTTTTGTATGTTCTTTCTCTATATTATCTAGGCTGACTTCAATCCCCGAAATTCTATCTTCTACACAGCCTAACCTGCTGTCAAGGCTTTCTACTTTGTTTTTATTTCTTTTCCTTGTAATTGGTCACCTTTGATTGGTCAAATTCTTTGTTGAAGCTTTGTTTTAGATCTGGTATGAATTTTTTACTTCCTTAATTTGGTGTTCAGGGTTTATTCTGAAATCATTTAATTGATTGGTTATTGTTTCCTTGGACTCCCGTTCCTTCTGTTGGTTTCCATTCAGCATTTCCTTTGTTGTCTCCCTGAATTCCTTCAGCTCTTTGTTAATGGATCCCATGAATGCCTTTAGTGATCTTTGTGTATTCTCATCCTGCTGTCTCAATTCCTATATTATTCTTTGCTTAACTTCCTCCCACTCCTTTTCTTGCCATTCCTGTAGTTCTCTTTGAGTGTTCTCAACCTGTTCACGCCATTCCTGCCTTTCTCTTTGCATATTCTCAAGCTGCTCACGCAATTCATTTATCAGTTTTTGAGTAGCTTCCTCACGCTCATGATATTCCTGAATAAACCTTTATATTGCCTCCTCTCTCTCCCTATCATGCTCATACAGAGTCCCTTGTAGGTTTTCAATCGTTTCCTGCATTGACCTTTTCTTTGCCTCCTCTCTCTCCCTATCACTCTCACACAGAGTCCTTTGTGTGTTTTCAATCTTTTCATTTATCAAGTTTGCCAGCAGTGTTTGTGGAGCTATTTTGGAACTCTCCTCTGGATTATTCATTATCTGTTTTTGTCTCCTGATTATCATGAGTGGGAATTGAGATACCCGGACTTGCCATTTTGCTTGTGTTTTTCCGGCTTACTCAGCCCATTTGGGATGAAAATAACACCAGTTTTGTGCTAGAATGCTATTTTAAGGCAAGCATCAACCAAAGTCTGAATTTGCACAGTCAATAGTCTGCAGATACAATCTAGTTCAACAGATAAATCTATTCAACATCAAACAACTATATATTAATGGGCTAAGAACCCAAAGATGAATTTGGAAAACCAGAAATTATTAGCGTTAGGGAGAGATGTGGGTAAAAAAATATGAAAAAAGTGATCTGGGAAGGCACAGGGAGAGTTATCTTAACTAAGTCCTAATCTCAAAGCAGGAAATAGGTTGGATAGGATGGAAGTAGAGAGAGAGAAAAAAAGAAGAGAAAGGGAAAAGAAACGAGACCAGAAAAAATAGAAAATAATAATTAATAATATTATGCAGAACAAAAACAAACTATTCAGAGAACATGAATATAATGAGACTATGGGAGGGATATAAAGGAGATGTGAAAAGGTTAAAAATAAAAATACTTAAAATATTATATAGGTATAAAGAGGTAGTACTGCTATTAAGGAATTTAAGTCTTAAAGATTTTGAATTGAGTAATAAATTTGTGGAGTAAGTGTGCACACAATTGGGGTAGAGTATATAGTCAACTTCCGGTTTATCTGAGGATGTGCAGGACAATTAAATCACATAAAGAAGAACGAAAGAGAAGAAAAGGTGAAAAGCATAAGAAAGGAAGATAAAAAGATCAGAAGTTCAGTAGAGCTACACAAAAATCAAAAAGAAATTTAAAAAAAAAAAAGAAAGAAAAACGCACACACACATGGATCCCTAAAATAAAAATTATAAGAGGAAAAAAAAGTTACTAGAAACAATTTTTTCCAAAAATGTTAAAAATTTTAAAAAAAGTTTTAGAAAAGAAAAAAAATTATGAAAAGTAGCAAAAAAAAAAGACAAAATAATTCTTTCTTTTTTTTGGGAGGGGTGGGAAAAATCTGTATCTCCCTTTTGTCTGTAACCAGCCTTTTGTTGGAGTCTCTGTTCTGCTTGTGGTCCTGTGGCTTGGTTGATTTCTTAAGTCAGTTTGTTTGAACAGGGAGAAAAATCCTCTGCTTTACCCAGAATTTTGCGTTCCTCCTCCTAGGCTAGTTCAATGGGAGTAGGATCTGCTTTGAATATCACAAAAGAGGGAGATGGCTTTTTCCTCAAATTTGGAGATGCTGTGTTCAGGCTAGATTCTGGGTAGTATTGAGGCCTTTCAGCAAACAGTAGCTTTTCCTGGTGGCTAGTTTGTGAGAAACTCACAGAGCCCAGCCTGGAGCCATTCTCAGGGTTTCTGTTTACTGAATTTCAATTGATTGTCGAGGCTGCTAAAGGGAGGGGCAGCCTATGGCTCTGATTACCTGTTGAAGAAAGCCACTCCTGGGGCTGGTGCCCGAGCTGGGTGTCTTTTCCCTGGGTGTAGCTGAGTCTGGCAGGTCGGCTTAAGTTCTTGTGACCTGCTAAATGACACTAATTTTATTCAAAGGCCTGAGTTGGAGCTAGCAGCTCCGTTGAGCTTTGTCGGTATCCAAGATGGAGATCTCCGGTACTGGGTGGGGAGGGGTGGCCTTAACTCCTCTGCTCCCTGAGAAGGAGTCAGGATGTCAGGCTTCTACTCATGCCGAGTCTTGGTTCCTGGGTTGTTTCTGGTATGAGAACTGCAGGATGAAGATGTCCGCTCCTTGTTGGTTCTTGCTGGTTTTGAGTAGAATCCGCTTGCCCGCAGTGCTGGTTCCTTGGTCTCGCACTCTCTGTGATTCAAGTATGGTGGGTTCTGCCACCGCAGCAGTGGCAAGAGCTCAGATTTCTCTCCTTGCCTGGATTTTCCTTCTCTGGCCTAACTCTCTGTCCTGTGATGGCACATATGGTGTGATTCTCTGGCTTAGGACTGTTCACTTGAACTCTAAAACTGCTTTCTATGCAAGAGCTTGTTTAGCCGCCAGCTTCTCCTCCGCCATCTTCCGAGGCTTTCACTACTAATATCACTGTTTGTCTCAAAATGCTTTAAATTCTACTCCCTCTAAGATGGGCATAGTGTTATACTGTGGATCTTTTCTCCTCAGAGAGTGAGTACTACCCTATTGTTTAAAATAGACAAAGTACCTTGATACAGACACTGGGTGTGTGCAAACAACAAGTGATAGTTAAACAATGTTCTTATTAGTTTATAAAGATGAAATTGAAATAGAGCAACTATGAACTCAAAAGGTATGTGCAAAAAAGACAAAGGCACAAAGTAGAATGTGTCAAGGAAATGCTGAAGTATAATTTCAAATTATGTACTCACTTTTGAGGGTGTGTTCAAAGTACAGCTTCAGACAATGCAGTTGGATATCTTGGGCGGAAAACTGCTTTAAACTACTTTGGGATAACTACCAGTAGAAGCCCCTAACTCTGACTCTAATCACATCACAACATCATCAACTTAGGGACTATTTTCCAAGTGCAAAGTACAAAAAAGAGGGCTCATCACAGTTAGTGTTCTGGTTGAAGTAATGGCAATCACATAACTTTTCTTATAAGTCTTCATTTTTTTGGAAAATGTAGGAAAAAGTAGGAAAAAGTAGGAAAAAGCCAAGTAAATATTTTGCATGTACCTAAATTAAGTGGGACGCGTTATGTTGGTCTCTTTTTAACTGGGAAGCTATAGATTATGTCTTTTTATACTCTAACTTAGAACAATGATCTGCTGTCAGTTATTTCTTCTCTTCCTCTTCTTTTGCCCTTCCACTTACATAATTTTTATTTAAAGAGACTTACTTGAGCCTGCATTTCTAAATTCTTCAAAATTATCTGAATTTCTTCATATTTCTGGAAGCCTCCTATATATTTTTCAAGGGAATATTTTGTCACTACCATTTTTATCCTATATGATGTCTTCCTGCCTAACTCTGCAAGAAATACATTAGAGTTATCCAGGTATCTCAACACTTGTACCACCATAAAAAACTATCTTACTTAGAAATCATGATTTTAGTATATCTGGGGAGGCGGCATCTGTCACTTTTGAATGACCCTAATGATACTTACATGCAATCATGATTTAAACCAACATGCCACTCAGAAGATGAACAAATCCATTAAACACACACACGGTGGAATTGGAAGCTTCCAATTCATAAGAAAATGGAAAGACTTGGAAAAATCCTACTAAGAAAAATAAGCAAGACACAAAGAAACAGATTCCATGCTTTTCATCATGTGTAATAATTAGGTAATGTCTAAGATAGTCCTAGCGGATGAGCAGGATGGCTCAATAGCTATGTATAAATATACATATAAGAGGATGCTAAACAAAATGAACTCCTAGACATGGAAACAGAGGTTTTCCTTTGTGGTTGTTGTTTTTACTGTACTATGTGATTTCTTTTTTCTTTTGTGTTTTTCCCTATGGTTTATTTCCTGCTGTATTTGATTTCAATATCCTGTGTATTATATACACATGTATCTTAATTTAGCAAGGGAAGAGGAACAACAAAATGGCGAGAAAAAGGACAACATGTAGGATATTCACATGACAACTTGTGAGGGGTATTGGGGTAAAGTAAAAGTGTGAGAAAAATGAGGGAGGGCATAAAAAGTTAGACTTTTTAGATAGTCACTACCTTACAATTAATGCAACCCCTTCCATATATCACCTTGACAATAAAATTAAATTTAAAAATAAGCTACATAAAATATAATTTCACTGTATTTCTATAGTATATGATATTCTATATGTATTTAATTTTTTAAAAATGAACAATAATTGGCTTCTCATTTGAATTAATTGCCCCTTTCTTTTTCAGAGGGTCATCAACTTGAATCCTATCAAACTATACAAAATTTTCAGAATATACTGCCATTATTTAAAAAAAACATTATTTTAGTATTGTCTCATACTAAATAGGAAACAGTCCAATTCTCTGGAAACTCCTAATTTTTAAAACTAAATATTTGTTAAGAGGACAGAATATATGTGTTCTACTAACTACTCATTTTCAAATTCTTAGCATGCCATACCAGAGGCATTTAAAACAGTGCCTGTATGCATTTTATTTAATTCTTCAATAGATACAGTTTCCAATGTGGCATTACATATTTAAAGGTCAACAGAGAAACTAGCCTCATTCTGGTAGAAGATAAAACTATGAAGTATCTATAATAATTAATTCCTCTAGAGTAAACATTTTTTCATCATAATAAGCTATTATTTCAATGACAATCAATTCCAACATTTTATGCAGTAAAGTCATTGTAGCCCAACAGTTTACACTTTGTAAGCCGCACCTTAAATTTCCCTAAATTCACAGCATGACTAGCTTATCTCTATTGTGAAAAAATTCTACACTTCTGCTAATATTATGCCCTTTCTATTGTTGAAAAAACACTACACTAAACTTTGCTGCATCGTTTTCTCTCAAGTGGTATCTTTCAGATCAGAAAACTTGAAAATATTATTTATACATATCTTTTCGTCTACCATGGATATTCATGACACAAAGATCTGTATATTATGGTTCAAAGCCCACCCAGTCAGGAAGGTTCCTTAGATTCTTATCTCCAATAAACTGCTCAGGAAGAGCCAGACACAAGTAGCACTGAGGTTCAACTGGTAGAGCAGTATCCATGAGCAAAAAACAGGCTCAGGGACAGTGCCCAGGCCCAGACGTCAAGCCCTAGGACAAACAAAACAACAAAAACAAAATGAAAACATACCCCAAACCTAGCAGTTTTCTCATTGTATACATAGGTATATAAATAAGGAAATTTCTTCCTATGTTATGTACAGGTAGAAGAAAAAAGATTTCAAACAATAACTCTCTTCATATCATGTTACACCAAACTCTCAAAACATTGCTCTTTTTCTAAATTTATAAATTAATAGCTTCTATTTATTCTCAACTCTTTCTAGATTATTCACATTATCATGTTATACATGAACTGCTGGAATTAACTATTAACTAAGTCCTAATTACAACTCTCTTGAAAGAATATTCTAGACAAATAATATGTCAGAATCATTTGTGAATTTGTAAATTAAAACTTCTACCTAAAAGTATTTTGTAGTATCCTATAGAATATGAAATTACAAGCAAAAGATATTTATTTCAAATCTAAATTCTAATTTAGTAAGGTCTACAAAGTCCTAATTAGATAACTTTGCTGTTTCTCCAGGCTTAAACTTTTGTAATCCTTCATTATTTCTTTGGAATCCAACAGAATGATGCTAAATTTTTCAAATTTTTGGTTCGGAATCCTGACATATTTTGTATCTAGAAGTATTCTGTAATGAAGACAGCATTTAAAACATGACTGAGTATGATATATGAGTTGCATTTCAATAAGAAACTTGATTTCTCAAAACATAATGACAAAATTAGCCCAAAATCCAACTATGTATTCCTTTCTTGTTCTTTGGTTTGTTTTATGGAGGCAAAATTATACTACCTAATCCAGGGAAGGTATCACTACTTAATCCACTCTCTAATCACCTGTATTAGTCTGAGTGCTAGAATTCCAGACTTGTATCACATTGCCCTGCCATAGTTTCTTGTTTTATTTAATCGACAAACATACTAGTAATTCTGAACTTCTCCGATGTTCTTATCCATGACTGACTGCTCAAACTATTTCTGTGCAATTTTCAAAGACGTTCTAACATTTGACACAGGATATGAACATTTTCTGATGCACCTGCAGGGATATCTGATTTATTCTTCCATGGATCCAATCCCTTTAATAATTATTACTTGGCTCTTTTACTATCTCTGGTCAGTACCTATGTAATAGTCTCAAACTTTTGGGGGGAAAGTTCACTTGAGGACTTTCTAATATTAAAAATTATCACTTGATTCTAGTCTTACTCAAGACATATTTTCTATTATTTTCTAACTTTTCTACACATTGTGAGAGTTGTTTCATATTTGTGTTTGCACATATAAGTGCTTCTGTGTGTATGTAAATGTTTGTATGTATGTATGCAAAAACCTCAGGCTATTATTCAGCACTCTTGCTCATAACTAATATCCCATCACTTGAGCCATTCGTCCAATGCAGCTTTTGGCTGGTTAATTATAGGTATTGTTGCAAAGACTGTTCTGCCGAGGCTGGATGCAAACTGAACTTTTCAGACCCTTTTATATTCTTAGTTTTTATTTTTTCCAGGAGTATGGTTTTAAGCTACAAACATTTTTGTGGATGTAAAGTCTAACCTGTAGCCTAGATTTTAACTCAAGAAATCATACAAAGATAGATGAACATACACATTACATATCCTGAGTGTACACTGCTAGAAATGTGATCTTAAGCCTGGTACTGATGGCTCAAACCTATAATCCTAGTTACTCAGGAGGTTGAGATCTGAGGATTGCAGTTCAGATCAAGCACCAGGAAGAAAGTTTTCTGAGGCACTTATCTCCAATTTACCACCAGAAAACGAATTGGAACTGTGGCTCAAATTGTAGAGCTCTAGCCTTGAGCTGAAGAGAGGAAGGACATTGCCTAGGCCCAGAGTTCAAGACCCACAGCAATAAAAAAAAAAAAACAAAAAAGAAAAAGAAATGTGATCTTATCCACCAGTTCATTGCTGCTATATTTCCTGCTCTCTCAACATGGCCTTTTTTTTTCCAGTTGTCTATGCTCTTATATCTGACTTGTTTTGGAACCAGAATTACTCTTCTGTTCTACTTTTTTACAAATTTCCATGATTAGCTACCATGATTTAGATCTAGTAGACAAGAAGAGAGGCCTCATCCTTCATGTTCCACTTAGTAGAAAAGCTTTCCCTGTATCACCCGCATAGATCTACATATTGGCCTTGGATTTATTGTTTCAAAGTTGTCTTATTGAAGAGTCTTCTATAGTGTATTGAACCATTATACTTAAGCACAAAACTTCTTTTTCTCTTATTATTCTTATTGTTTTTCCTACTTCTAACTTATGTACACTTGGGAAATAATGCACAACACACACACCCACAAAAAATGTTTCTGAGAATATTCTTCCCACATAAAATTGGTCTTAATTACAGAACACTTAGGAAATTTTGAACTTAAAGTAGTACAGGATGTTTTTTCATGTTTTTTTTAATTGTAAAAATGGTTTAAAGAGGGGTTAGTGTTACATAAGAACGTTAATGAGTACATTATCTATCAAGCGTTGTTACCTTCTCTTTTGTATTTCTCCTTCAATCCTTTTCCTCCCCACCAACCAAACTCCCTTCTCCCCTCCTCAAGTTGTAAAGCTAATTTTCTACATAGTGCCTTATACAAATCATTGTTACAATAGGTCATACTGTATAATTGTTTAAGCATTTTGTTATTTCCCTTCCCCTCCCCACATTAGAAAAATGTATATGCAAGATGCAGGTCACTGACAAGAAATATAGTGAAAACAGGGCTTATACACCATGGAAGAAGAAAATAGAAGAGAAACAAAAAAATCGCATACTACATGTTAGATATATTAAAAAAATAGCAAGAAAGAAAAAGCAAGTTGTGTCCCTATCTTGGGTTCCATTTCACTTAACATCATCTTATATGGCCATATGTACATGAATGAGGTTTTATAAGCCATGCAAATTCCATATTTTCTCGCTATGAAGTTATCTCTGAAACACATATTACCTCATGTCCAAAGACATACTTGTGCTATTTCAGTGAAGCCAGAAAACATTCATTTTACCTGGAGCAGCACCATGGATTGTTACTGGAAGTAAGTGGAAGGAACTGTTATTGCAAGAGAGGAATTGAACATAGAAAAATAACAAAGTTCAAGGTAATTTGTGCTGTCCTTTTTACGTTACAAGAAAATAATCCAAGGCCTGAAGGAAACTCTGTCCCTGACTTTTTCAAGTTTTCCTTTACTTATATAAAACATGTCTGTAAACTTCTAGTTGAGAGTATAACAAAAGTTAACAATATGCCATTTGAAGGCCGGCATAGAATAAAAGGAAATAACTTTGTTTTAAAAGTGTTCTCCTGCAAAGAAACAAAGATATGGGGGTTTTAAAGAGACTTATGCACGGATATTTCACTCCTGAGATGATTCTCCTGTTGCAAGAGTCAGTTACCCAATTCTTCAGTCTGGTCCTGAGTTCTCCATAGCAATAGGGATTCCAAAAAGCAGGATCCAGTGAGTATGATCAGCAAAAGGAGCCTCTTCTCAAACCAATGCTTTAAGGATGGTCACAAAGAAACAGGTGGGTTTTTTCATTTGCTTGTTTGTTTATTTAGTTTGTGCTGGTTTTGGGGCTTGAAACCAGAGGGTGAACCTGGTCCCTGTACAGTTGTCTTTCCTGCCCACCTGCCCCCAAAGCTAGTACTCTATTGCTTGAGCCTAAACTCCACATCTGGCTTTTTTAGTGTTTAAATACAGATAAGAGTTAGACAGACTCTCCTGCCTAGGTTGGCTTTGAACTGAGATAGCAATAAATCCAAGTGACTTCAACTGTATGGACTTCTCTTTTTTAATTTTTATTTATTTTTTATTGTGAAAATACTGTACAGAGGGGTTACAATTAGATGGGCAAGATAATGAGTATATTTCTTATCAAGCCTTGTAGCCTCCTCCTTTGTTTCCCCATGGATTTCTCTTTTGAACCACGAAATATTAGATGAAGTTTATATAAATCTAATATTTGACAATGTTAAAAGAAGAGAATATGTCCAGCAAAGAAACCATACCTTAAATAACTCAACAAAAGTAGGTGCACTGAATCATTTTGGAATATTTTTTTTCTACTTGAGAAGATTACTATTGACTTTGTCGTTCCTTTTGGGGAAACTTAAAGTCATATTTGCACTTTTTGTTGGTCATGGGTCTTTAACTCTGATACTGGACCCTGTCCCTCAATTCTTCAGCTCAAGTTGAGAACTCTGCCACTTTTGGTACAGTACCACTTCTGGGTTTCATGTGGTTAATTAAAGATAAGAGTCTCATGGACTTTCCTGACCAAGCTGGTTTTGAACCACAATTCTGTGGTCTCATCTTTCTGAGTAGCTAGGATTACAGGTGTGAGCCACCAACATCCATCTTATATTTGCATTTATGTGCACTTATTGCCACTATGTAGACAAAGAATGGAAATTTATATCAAATGATGACATTGTAACTTTTTAGGAAAATCGAGGTAACAATAAATTTATCCCCCTTTTCCATGTTGTTACATTAATGATTCATGTGTTATGGGACTCTTATATTAGCATCTTCTTCTGTCTGCATTTGTCGACTTAGTATCAGAAATTGTTCATAGAGAAATAAAAAAGACTGAGATTTTTAGAAAGCAAAGGAGTTCAGGTATGAAAGTACAGCATAGAAGGATATACAATTTATCACACAGAGATAAAGATTTAGCCTAATTACTAGAATGCTAAAGGCAAGGAGGAATAAGCCTAGTTGATGACTAGTTCTTTAATAACCAAAAATGGTTCCCTAGAACATTTTGTGGTATAACTTAGTTATTACCATTTATTCCTTCTATCTAGAGTTATTCCTTGTCTTCTGTAAAAAGTATAATTAGCCTCTGCCTTTTTGGTGCCATATCTTATCAAAAAGATTTCCAAATCTCACTTATACTATCCTTCTGATTGTGATTAGTAGTGACCACTCAAAAACCTGGAATCTTTGAATTTCCAGAATTAATCTTCACCTGATATCTAAGCACATTCCTGGCATTAATTGCCATGACTTAATGAACAAAAGTTTTTGGGTTTTTTCAATATTGTATACTAATATAGGTAAAGTACATGAATTAGGGACTATTGTCAGGTATCAGTATGGAAGGAGCAATTATATATTCTAAGTATGAGTTGTTTATTTTCCATTTACTAACTAAATATTTGTTGTTGTTCTTGTTGTTTTGCCAGTCCTGGGGCTTCAACTCAGGGATAGGGAATTATTCCTCAGCTATTTTTGTTGTTGTTGTTCTAGGCTAACCCTCTACCACTTGAGACACAGCGCTATTTCCAGTGGTTCTTTTTCTGTTTATGTGGTACTGAAGAATTGAACCGAAGTTTTCATGCATGCTAATCAATCACCATACTGTGAAGCCACATTCCCAGAGCCCAAAATGGCTTTCTTAAGATGACATTACTTTTTCATTCCGTAACTATGTATCATAATTTTAGCCAGAAATTTTTGCTAGAAAAGGACATTGAACACAATACTGAGTCCAGTAAGGCTAGATGGACAAGGAATAACCGTCACGGTCTAGCCAGAGCACAGAGGGGCTTACCTCATGGAGCTGGAACAACAGACTGAGCGAGACAACTCCTAACTCACAGCCCACCTCCAGAATGAGAGGGCCACATTGGTTCCAGCCACATGGGGATGCTGGGCCACCTCCTCTAGCATCCATTAAATAAGTTCTTCAGAGAGAGAGAGAGAGAGAGAGACAGAGAGAGAGACAGAGACAGAGACAGACAGAGAGAGAGAGAGAGAGAGAGAGAGAGAGAGAGAGAGAGAGAGAGAGAGAGAGAGAGAGAGAGAGAGAGTCATAATTACACTTAAGCCAGGTGCTGGTGGCTCAGGCCTATAATCCTAAATACACAGGAAGCTGAGATATGAGGACTATGGTTTATAGGTAACCTGGGCAGGAACATCTGTGAGACACTTATCTCCAAAGAATCACCAGAAAACCAGAAGTGGTGCTGTGACTCAAAATGTAGAGTGCTAGCCTTGAGCTGAGGAGATCGGGGACAGTGCCCAGGCCCAGAGTTCAAGCTCAACGACTGACAAAAAGTGGACTTCCCACCACAAGAAGTGGACTGAATAGCACCCATTGTCCTAGGGAGCATGGCAGAAAAGTCAGGCTGAGCTTCCTGTCAGCTCTCTTATTTTTTTTGTTTATTTTTATTATGAAGGTGATATTCCAAGGGGTGGGTTACAGTTACATAAGTAAAAGTACTTTTTTTTACAGTGTTATCACTTCCTCATTTTTTCCTGCTTCCCCCAACACTGATATCCCATTTCCCCAAAGTTGTAAAGTTCATTTCTAACATAGTGCTTAGTGTATATCACTGTTGCTTTGGTTAATCTTTGTCCGACCATTTCTGTGATTTCCCTTCCCTTCCCCAAATCATATAAACTTATATATAAGACAAAGGGTACAGAAATCAAAAACAGTGACTACAGGGAATAATCCAAAGGGGGAAAAGTAAATAGAAATATCTAAAAGCAGCTCACTATACAATCATATTATATCCATGTCTTGGAGCTCATTTCAATAAGGATCATTTTCTATGATGACATGCATATAACTATTGAGCTGTTGTGATCTTTTATAAGAATATCCTAGACATATTCTAGTTCTTTTAAATGAGTGAAAACATGTAGCCTATGATTCTTTGGGTGTGGTTTGTTTGATGTATTATGTTTTCCAAGTCTTTCCATTTCCTTACAAATGGGCCAATGTCATTCTTTCTGACTGAAGCATAGAATTTTGTTGTGAATATATATGACATTTTCTCGATCGATTCATCTACTGAGGGGCATCTGTGTTGGTTCCATATCTTTGGTATGGTAAATACTGCTACAATTGACATAGTTGTGATGGTAACTTTAGTGTGGCCTTGTCTTTGGTCATTTGGGTAATTGTCCAGGAGTGGGATTGCTGGGTTATAGGGGAGATCTTCTGAGGAACCTGTATACTTCTTTATGGAGTATTTGAACAAGTTTACTTTTCAACCAATTGTGTAGTAACATTCCTGTTTGGCTACATTCCCACCAGACCAGCCTCTGTTATTATTAGTTTTCTTCATAATGGTCATCAAACTGGAGGGAGGTGGAATCTCAATGTTGCTTTTATTTGTATTTCTATGGCCAGAAATGTTGCATATTCCTTCATGTTTCAATTGGCCATTCATATTTATTCTTCTGAGAAGTCTCTCTTTAAATCTTTAGCCCACTTATTAAGAGGGTTGTTTCTTTGAAGATTTGTTTTTTGGGGGAGTTAACTGCTAGGGCTCTAAATATATTTGATATGTAATGCCATTGCCTTTTGCAGAGCAAGTAACGAACTTCTCCCAACCAGTGTGCTTTCTATTTATCTTTCTATCTATGTAAGTTCTCTTCTTAGATTTGGTAAGGGTCTGCCAAGTCTGTTAATTTATTGAAACAACCAATTCTGTTTTGTTGATCTTTTTATTTTTTAGTTTGTCTTTATTTAGTTATTTCTGATTTAATTTTTTTTATTTGTTTCTGTCTTCTGCTTTGGGTTTGGCCTCTTTCTTGTTTTCAAGAATTTTCAGGTATATAATTAAAACAAAACTTCAGATTTCCCCAATTGCTTGATGTAGGCACTTAGAGCTATAAATTTTCCTCTAAGTACTGCATTTACTGTTTCCCAGAGGAGTTGTTATTTTGTGTGTTCAATTTGTTAAATTTCAGAAACTTTCAGATTTTCATTCTAATGTATTCAGTGTCTGGTCATTCAGCAATGTGTTGTTCAATCTTCATGGGTTTGGGAACTTTTTTTTGCTTTAGCTTTTTTAATTCTAAGTTTATTCTGTTGTGGTCTGACAAGATATGGGAATTCAAATAATTTTTCTTTCAATTTGGATAAAATTTCTATGTGATATAGGATATGTTCTATTTTGGAGACTCTTTCATGAGCTGCTGTGAAGAATGTGTATACTGATGCTGAATGTATATTCTGTAGATGTCTGTTAGGGCTAGACATTCAATGTAGTTATTTAGGTCTTCAGTTTCTTGGTTGAGTTTTTCCTGCATGACCTATCCATGCATTTCAATGATGTGTTGAGAAATGTTTTTTTGGTTAAGTAATATTTGGTTGATGAAGTGGGGTGCTCCAGCCATTGATACTTAGACTTGATATATATACCTAATGGAGATGTGCTTTTATCAATATATAATGTCTCTTCCTAGTAATTTTATTTTGAATTCTATTTTATCTTATGTTAGTAATTCTACTGTGGCCTGTTTATGGTGTTCATGTGCTTGAAAATTTTCCTTCCAGCCTTTCAGTTTGAGTATGTGTTTTTTTTTCAATAAAATGTGTCTCTTGTATATATTACATGCATGTGTCTTGTTTTATTATACTATTTAGTCTGTTTTCTAATTGGAAAGTTAAATCCATTGATATTGAGAGTTAAGTCTGTGAAATATCTCATAAGTCCTGCTATGTTATTCACCTGCTGTTAGGCTCTGTGTCTCATCTACTCTAAATATATTTACCTTGTTCACTGGTAGGGAGCATTTTATATAACCAGTTCCTGTTCTTCATGAGCTTCTCTATGTAGGATATATTTGATTAACTTCTATCCTGTTGATTTGGTGGAGATACATTGTTTCAAGATTTCTTTGGCATGAAATATTTTTATATATCCTTTTAATGTAAAGGAGAGTTTGGCTTGGGACCATATTTACGGTTGGTAGTTGATTGCCTTTAATGTTTGTCATATATCATGTGAGGCTCCCCTTTTTACCATATCAGCTAAGAAATTTGTATTTATTCTGACTGTATATCCTTTATATAATCTGTCTTTTCTCCTGACATATTTAAGAATCCCTTCATTGATGTCTAATGATCCTCTAATGGATTATGATGTGATGGTGGTTTGTTCTGTTCTTATACTGTTTGGTGTTCTAAAGGGCTTCTCTTATCTTAATTAGCCTCTCTGTTTGATTTCCCTGTCTTACAATTGGTTATTTTTTTAGGGCTTCTATCTCTTTATTAAAGCTTTATTTTAGGTTTGTATGGATTTTCTTTACAACTTTTTATTGGATGGTGGCTTGGGAGGTATGTGTTTTAGCTGTATGTTCTCTCATATCTTTTAACTTGGCATCCATTTTTCCCTTGGACTCTCTTGCCTTCTCAGAATTTATTTTTCTTTGTGTTTGGAGTCTCCATGAAATATTTTGCTGATCTTTGCTTGGTCTCATCTTTTTCTCAAATTTCCTTGCAGAGGTTTTGTATCTTTTCATTAATCACATTTTTCAGCAGTATTTGTAATGTATTTTGAAAAATATCTTCTAGATAATTGATTGTTCTAATGCCCGTTCATTTACTGTGTGAATTATATTACCTTGGCATGACTTTTCTCATAATTTTCTGATTTGTTCTGTCCATTTGAAGTGTTTCTTGGCTTTCATTTGGGGGAATGTATGATTTTAATAGGTGACTATCTATGTTCTTGGATGATTTGTCAGGTGTTTCTTTGGTCTTCTGTTGTGATTTGTTTTTCAGGAATTAGGTTTTTGTCTAGATCATTAAGTGTAGGAGAAGAGATCAGTTGTGAGAGATGTTGTGAAATTAATACTTGTGGTTCCAACGACAATTCCGACTATCCAGTGGTAAGGTGAATTGTGCCTGTGTTTATATGTGACTGTCTCTCTGTTCATGATTTTTTTTCCCAAGTGGCCCTTTCATTTCCACACTGCAATTGTGTTTTTGAATATGTTGGCCAACACAGTCACAGCAGTCACCTTCCTGCCTGGGTAACTTTTCATAGATTTCTGTTTTTTTGTGAAGACAGTATAAAATATTCTTTTGAATTGTGTATCAATATATAATTATGCCTAACTTGGTGTGACACCCTAGAAATGGAGTACCTTCTAGGACTCTAAATCTCTGTTTCGTTAGGGAAATCTAGGGTACATTCCTGTTGTTATTCTGCCACTGTTTTTCCCCTTCCTCTGGTTCATTTATTATATTGTGGATTTTTTTCACATAATTTAGGATTTGTGATGGTTGTATCAAGTTATTTTTGTTTTTCAGTTTGTGTTACTTTTACATAGTGATTTCTGGCTTGTATGAAGAGACAGTAATAATATGAAATGTGAAGAGCTAAAAGCTTAAAGAGGCACAATGAAGGCCTAAGTAACTACATTTCAGGCTAGCAACCATCTTGTGAGGTATGAATTATGAAAATAACCATGGGTTGGACCCAGAAATGACACAAAAGAAAAACACTTCCTGGACAACTGACACATAAACAATCCTCGGGAAAGCCACAGGAATTTTCTCCAAATGCATTGACCAAACATTGGTTGGCCATGCAGGACACGGTGACCCAGTGGCCAGACACTTCTTGTCAATAACACCTCAATAATATTAGCCAATCACATATGTATAGCTTAGTTTATTTAACTGTTAATCAATCACGTAATTTCTCATTTAAAACTTCCATAAAGTTGTTTGTTCAATACTATAAAAACTGTGCTGATTCTATGCTTGGGGTCTCTTAGTGTCATGGGTTACCAATTGCACAGAGCACCAGCCTGGAGCTTGCAAATAAAAGATGCCTTTGTTACTTGTATTGGTTGAGTGGTCTTCGGGGGGTCTTGAGTCTAGTAAAACAAATGTAAGTTATTACATTGAAAGAAAGAGTGCAGGCATTTTAACCTATTTGCCACAATTAAATTAATATTAAGCAAAGCTACTTAACTCTTATTTACTCTTCAGAGGATGAGTATAGTACTGTTGGATATCTTGGAGGAAAAGACTTTAGACTGATTACAACTGATGCCTTTCATTGAAATTACTGGCTAAACATTCTCCTTCAGAAAGGCAAATGCTCCATTTTTTTTCGTATTAGTATTATAAAATCATAACATCTGCATGTTGAATTGATTTCCTCTGCTATTTTCAATACCATTCTTCATCTATTAGGTATCTAGGGCTTGGAATGTCCCGTTCTTTAAAATACCTATATTGCTTATATTGTGATATAAATCTCAGTAATATTAATATGAATTTATCACTGAGTCTCATCTTGAGCTACATTCATATGTAATTTATGCAGTCTCAAGCAAGAAACCTATTTTACTCTTTTCTATTCTTTAAACAATAAATCTATTATCTTTAGAAATATGTTCTAAAGAAAATATGTTCTTTTATATTGTTCCAGTAAACATCATTTATTTCTAGTACATTTACTGAAATAAATATAAAGTATGGAACATGCAGACAACCCCCCCTTATCACTTTAATGTATATCCTTGGGGACTATGTTATATATAAAAATAAAAAAGTGCAATGCACATGTTTATACATGAATCATCTAATGGTTATGTCAATTAGACACAAGAACTATCATACCACATCAAGTCTCAGTTTACTTAAAGGCACCAACATATTAGTGTTCATGAATATCACTCATCTTTAGAAAATGACAAGTCACAACAAAGTTTATATTTCAAATTTAAGAAATAAAAATTACACCCAGATTTGATGTGAATATCTTGTTTCCAGGAAAACAGTTATTCAGCAAACAGGGAAACAAAAAATAAGGGCTTGTCATATAGAAAGAAAGATGTAAAAGCATACTGTCTTATTTTAAGATGATACATACATGCAAATCTTTATTCAAAGATACTATAAAAATTCATGAGCGGATTTGTGATCAGAAGTGATAGGTAAGCAAAGTAACTGGAAAACTGTATTTGTAAATAGTGCTTTCAATATATGATTACGTTTTCAATAAATACGCCTATAGATGATGATTTTGTATCTGTAACACATATCCAGTATTCTACATTTTAGACATACTCCCATTCTCTTACCTCGTTTCTTGATCAATATTCTTCTACTTTCATGATGTCAATTTCTACTATAGTAACAAGGTGGGTGTTCTCTTGGTTTCTACATCCAAAAAATTTTAGTATTTTGCAACGGTGTATAAACTCATGGAGTTTGACTGGGATGTGAAGTTTGAGGATACTGTATTCAGGGTATTAATTGGCTTGAAGCAGGCAGGAACCTATTGTGAATACACAGACACTCGGTATACTAAGAATTAGGGACTTGGACTCGGGGAAAGATAAAGGTCCAGGAAAGATCTTGAAGCTGAGATAAAGCAATGCAGCAAACATTAATCAACAATCATTACAAGGGAATGGAACATATATCTGATGTGTCTGGGTGGAAGTGGTGTGTCTGTGTGCTTGTTTGTGTGTGTGTGTGTGTGTGTGTGTTTGTGAGTGTGTTTGTGTGTTTGTGTGTGTGTGTGTGTGTGTGTGTGTAGAGAATTTTAGTGTGGCTTCTATATTTACAGTCCATAGGGCATTAATTGTTAAGGAGAAGGTGCCCTTACCAGAGCTCTGATACCATTGTCATCACTTTTTACTGAAAAAAAAAAAAAAAAAAAAAAAAAAACACTTGCTTAATCTCTAACTAAAAAGGGAAAAATAAACTAACATCTTACATGATTGTTCTGAAAATTAATTGGCAAATTGAAGGCCAAAGGGAGAAATTGGAGATTAATACAATCTTTTTCCTCACTTCTGATTACTAAACTGTAATAGCTGTGATTTTCAGGAATCTCCTGTAATGTACTTACTGCTTAATTATTAATATGTTTAATAATATGAAACATATGATAGAGAAATAGATCAGCCAGCAAGCACAAAGACCTAGTGATAAGATTGAGCTTTTGAGCAGGGTTGCCACATCTTTTAGTAAAGCAATTCCTTCATATGAATTTCAAAGGTTATGGCTTTCCCTGTGTGATTAAAAGGTAAGAAAGTACTGTAGAAACAAAAATTCCTGTTCAGCCAAGTAGAAAGTGCTCATGTTCTCATCCTCATGTTGCAAATTTCCATTCCGTAAAGACTCTTTGTTAGTGTGCTTTCATTTAATATACTTCAGCACATCATCCTTCCCTGTTGGAGACGGAAAAAAAAGATAATTTTTTTTGAATATTATCTTACATAAGTTAGTGTGTACCGGCATGATTTGTATAATTACAGAAGTTTGTAATTAATATAAGTAGGGATCATATCACAACTAAAAAATATAATTAAAATCACATAAGACTAGAAGTTACAGAATTTTGTGCATGAAAACATACATTAGATTAGTTGTAGAATTTCTATTTTGAGACAGACTTTATATTAAAGTATAAAGCAGTTTACTAAAGGTTAAAACATTTTAATAAAAAAATATATTCTTAAAGATATTTTTGCTTCATATTTTAAGAAGAAAAATGGTCCCAAAGTAATTATTTTTAAAAAATTATTTTCCTGTTTCCATGTGATTAACCTCCTAATTAGAAATCCAGATATTTAATTTAATTTAAATTAACCAAAAATATTTATTGAGTATATGAAACTTCTGCTCTCTACATTCTTCACACTAACTTTACCAAATATGATGAGTCTGAAATAATCAGTCTCTTTGTGACCTGTGTTGATATTATTTACAATGTGAGCAAAATCTTTAAAAAGTAGTATATAGTTTAGCTTAATTTCTCTGAAGAGACAATAAATGATATAATCAAAGGCTGAAAATGATAAGATTTAATTTTCAGAATTCAGGAAATGTTTTGACCACACTGGTTATTGGAGCCTTTGCAACAACCTCATGAGATAATTTATATTGATGAAGCAAAAATCCCAGTGGTTAGACATTTATGAATACAAAAATTCTGTCATTCTGAATATGTGGAGCTACATATCAAACATAGAATTTTTAACTTTTAAATACTTGAATATGCTAATACATTTAATTGCAGGGTAAATACTTGTTTTGAAAGGAGATAAAATTGCATTTACATTGAAAAGTAAACCTAAGTATTCATTTGAATGAAAGACAATGTTTAAACATCACACATTAAAGAAACAAGATATACAGTTAGTTGTTTGTCATGCCAATATGTTCTCTAAAATAACTAGATTAGTAAACCTAAATTATTGCTTCATAGAAAAATAGAAATTTAGTTTCCTAAAATTCATGACTATAACTTTTTCTCAATTACTAAAAAACTGTTTTATGATTTTTTCATGGAATCTTATTTGATATATTTTTCTTACTAAGTTAATAATTGACCAATAACAATATAAAATATGCATGAACAAAGTTTATCTAACACAAGTATTTTATTCACAAGACATATCATGGCTCTCTTAAAAAATACTAGACAACAGTGTGTTATTTATTAATTTTTAGTTATTTTGTTAATGGTTATTAATGTCAGAAGTGGCAATTCCATAATATGTTTAAAGCATTTGATTATACTCCCACCTTCTATTTTCTTTTCATTACTTCTTCTTCCAAAGATCTTCTGTATTTCACATAAAGTTACATCTTTATATATGCACATATAATCTAATTTGGAAAAATAATTAAGGTAAACTGCAATTTAATTCAACTTGTATAGTGGATTAACAAGATGAATAAAAACTTGAATATTTTTATTAACTTCTGAATTTAGCTATCATTATTATTATGGTTAGATTTAGGATCCCAGACAAAATTAGAATTAAGGTTAGTGAAATAGGTTCAATACAGGATGACTCATTGCAACAATGATACTCAGAAGACCCTATGTTGTAAAGGGATTTACACCAAGAGGAGGGAGGATTAAGGGAGGGGGGCTAGTAGGAGAACAACAAAGAAGGGTGTAACAATGCTCAACAAGAAATATACCCATTACCTTACTCGTATAACTAATCTGTCTTTAAAGCATCTTTACAATAAAATAAAATTTAAAAATATAATAAAGATGGGTGTCAGTGGCTAACACTTTTAATCCGAGGTACTCAGGATGCTGATGTCTGAGGATCAGAGTTCCAAGCAGCCCAGGCAGGAAAGTCTGTGAGTCTCATATCTCCAATAAACTACTAGAAAACCATAAGTGGCGCTTTGGCTTAAGTGGTAGAGCACTCGCCTTGATCTGAAGAGTGGAGGGACAGTGCCCAATGCCAAAATTTAGGCCCCATGACCGACAAAAAAAAAAAAAAGAAGAAAAAGAAAACCTGACAGGAAATAGAAAAACACTTAAAAAATGTAGGCTCAAAATGCAAGTAAAATTTAGACCTACATCCTGAGCAAGAGAATTAAAGTGCAATAGAGGCTTGCTATTAACATTATGATTCGGTTATATGTAGGTTTAGGATTAGGCAAGGTGTTCCAATTAGAGCTGGGGTTAGCATGAGAAAAAGATGTAAGATTTAAAAAGGTGCAAAATTGCAACATATTTTAAGAAGAATGAATGGCATCAAGGTTAGAATTAATGAAAACCAGTGTCTGTGTAACTTTAAACATTTAGACATAATTTGGCTTAAAGGTGAATTACATTTTGTTCTCCTTAGGTTTAGGGAAGGATAAGCTTTAGTGTAAAATTTAGTTTTCCAATAAGAAGTAGAAACAAAAAAATGTGTGATTGAATAATCTAGACAATTTTCCTTACAGTAACTATTTGGTGTTAAATCAGATTTTGATTAGGATTAGGTTTCTGGTTAAGGGGGGTTGAGAATAGGATAAATAAATTGGTTAAACTAGTTTCTCGTGCCTATTATCTTAGCTAGTCAGGAAGCTGATTTCTGAGGATCGCAGTTCAAAGCCTGCCAGGGCAGAAAGTCCATGAGACATTTATCTCCAATTAACCACCAGAAAACCCAAAAGTGGTGCTGTGGCTCAAGTGGTAAAGTTTCACACCTACAGCTAATGAACTGAGGGATCATGACCTAGAGTTCAGGGATCATGCCCAGGCCCAGAGTTCAAGCCCCACGTTGGACAAAAAGAAAAAGAAAAGAAATGTGTTAAATGTTAAGTAAATCTGAACTTATTTTAGGTTCTAGGAATTCAGGAAAAGCTTGGATATTGGAAGTATAATGTATTTCATAATATCAGGATTTGAGATCAATGGATATAATGATTCCTGTTAAGGAACAAGATAGATTCAGAGTTAAAAGTGAGAAAATCCATAGGGTTTAGGAAAACCTGCAATTTATTTCAAGAATTACAGGTGAAATTTCAATAATGATGACACAAAACAGGCATTTTTCATAAATTTTAGAAGTGAGATACTGTTAGTGTCAAGGATATGGTTACGATTCTAGCCATGATTGGATTTAGAGTGAAGGAGAAAAAAATGAGAGTCAAATTGAAGGTAAATTTTAGAATAAGCCTGGCAGGAATTAGAATGAATGTGAACTAGAGTATTGCTATTAGTATTAGAATCAACTTGCAATTAGGGTTATGGTTATTCTTAATGTTCCAGTTAAGATTAAGTTTAGGGTTAGAAAATGACTAAGATATTGGAAAAAAATTGAAACATATTTTTGGAAAGCTTATTTGAATCAAGTTAGGATGAGTGAAAACAAGTTTACTTGTGTTAGTGTTAGTATTGACATATAATTTGGATTATCATTAGGGTCAGTATTTTGTTCTGAGTATGAATAGTGTTATGAATAGTAAAGTTTTTAGTATAATATTAAGTTTTCACTCACAAGTGGAAGCAAAAATATGAGATTAAACAGTAACTAGACCATTATCATTATATTTATTTCTCAGTGATCATTCTTGTAATGATTAATGAGAGTTTTCCAGCCAGGTTTAGGTTGAGAGTTAGAGTTAATTAATGGACTAGATGGTAAGGAAATCTGATATTGTTTTAGGGCACAGGGGTTCAGGAAAAGGTAGGATCATTGGAAACTACAGTATTTTTCCTGATTAGAGAATGTGAGGACAACTAAAATAATGGTTCATGTTAGGGAACAAGATAACTTCAGAGGAAGAGTCAGAAAATTTGTGGGAATTAGGGCAAACAAACTCATTTCCAGAGTGCAAACTGGAGTATTCATTAGAATGAATAAAAACTAGAGTATTTTTCTTAAACATTAGAATTGGACTATCATTAGTGTGAAAGTTAGGTTTTAGTTCCAGCTGGAGTTAGTGTTAGCATTAGGGAAATGGAAAGTTTAGGGTCCAACTCAAAGTAAATCTTCGAATAACAAGTCTAGTTAGAATTAGGATGAATGTGAAATAAGAAACTGCTAATAATATTAAGATTAGGGTATGGTTATTGTGAGGGTTAGCTTCAATATTCCAGTTAGGGTTATGGTTACAAAAATGGCAAGATAATGAGTAAAACTACAAAGTATTTTTAGAAGGATGAGTTAAATCAAAGTTAGGATGAATAAAAACTAATGTATTTTTATGACCTTTAGAATCCAAAGGCTATTAGTTCTAGGGCTTGGGTTGCTTTTCTAGTTCAGGTTAGACTTAGGCTTAGGGAAGGGTAAGCTTTCAGGTAAAACTGAGTTTTCTGCTAACACTTTCAAGTAAAATAAGTGTGAAATTTAAAGAAAACTACAGAGTTTTCTTAAGTTTATTATTAAGGGTTCAATAGGGTTAAATTTAGAGTTAGGTTTCTAGTAATGTTTAGATATATAGTTAGGGTTAAGAACTAGAGTAGATTTTAAGTAAACCTGAAACTTCTTTTTGGAGATAGAGGAGTTCATTAAAAGTTAAGATTAGTGGAAACTACAGAAGTTTTCATGATATGAAGATTTGAGGTTAATGATTAATAATAGGGAACGATTTCAGAGTCCAAGTCAGGGAATCTGTAGTATTTGGAGCAAAGTCCAAATCATTTCAAAGACAATGAGTATCTGTTAGGATATATTTTCCATTAATTTTAAGATTGGGTTACTATTATCATCAAGGTTACTCTTAGGGTTCTGTCCAAGATTTGAGTTAGGATTAGGGAAATGGAAGATTGAGAACTTGAGTGACTTACTTCCCCTGTGTTTGTATATGCACTATTCTAAGGCGTGAACTTTAGGATTGGGTTCTGCCTCTGAGCTTTTTGCTGTAGGCCAGCATTCTACCACTTGAACCATGAGTCCACTTCCAGCTTTCTTTGGCAGTGTGTTGGAGATGAGAAACTCACAGACGTTCCTATCTAAGCTGACATTCAACTGAGATCCCCAGATCTCTGCCTTTTGATTAAAGGTAAGATTAAAGGCATGAGTTACCAGTGCCCAGGAAAGTGCCTGAATTTTACTGATTGTTTGTACTTTTGTTCGAGATTGAGACTTGAATTCATTATCTGACAGCTTTGCTCACTAAGTAGCATTTTGCCACTTGAGCCATATCTCCAAAATGATTACTATAAATAACTGAAAATCATTAAATTTTCTTCAGGTGATATGTATCATTAGTGTTGTTCTAAAACTTATCCTAACAAAAAAAACTTATAGACCCTGGAGTTGATCAGAGCAAATTTTCATTCTTTGCTTCTAATTGCATAACAGTTTAGGGACATGATTTTTTAATTATTATTTTAAGTAGAAAGAAATTTTAAGCAGTAAGAAATTATCATTAAACAAAGCATTTTATGCGTACAATATACCTTGATTAGTGCCAACCCTTTCAATGTTCTCATCCATCCTTCCTCTATGCACTTCTTCCTTCACTCTTCTTAATATTGTAGGATGTTTATTGGATTCCTTTCTGCATTTTCCCCCTTTTCTCCTGGTCATTCATCTACCTTTTAACCCTTCACCCCTCATTTGACTACCCACTTCCATATGATCCAGCAACTCTACTCCAGGCATTTACCTGAAAGATTACAAACCAGGATATAGTAAAGGTTTCATCCAGACCATTCTTATTGAATATGCCCAGATAACCTTCAACAGAAAAAAAATCAAGAAAATGTAATACACACACACACCCACACACACACACAGAGGAAATTCTACTTACCCATAAGAAAGAATATTTTAACATTTGTATCTCTCATTTCTAATTTCATCTGCCTAGTATCCCACTGTTGTCCTACTGTCCCTGTACTGCAGTAACTGAAACATGCAAACTGATGTAAAAGATTTTCAGGGTTATGGGCTAGCCATAATTTCCTGAATATGAGTTCTTTGCTCATTCTCTTTGTCTATTCATGCATTTGAATAGTGATTATACAGATTCATTTGTACCATTTGCTACACAGAATAGAGATGAACCACTTGTATGTATGTATGTATATATACATACATATAAATACATATACATATATGTATGTATATATACATATATATACATACATACTTGGATATACATATATACATGGACATATGCACACATATGGATATATATTAAATACTTGAGTACATTTCATGTTTTCAAGAATTACAGAGCTAACAAAAATCACATGTATTTTCCTTTTCAATTTTTTCAAAATCTAAATAACTTTGTCTCTTTTGAATACCTAATTTTACAGAGAATGTCATCATCTCTGATCTGTCAGGCTCCTTGAAATTAGATGTTCAAATAGGCTAAAATTATTTAGGCTTTTTGGTGGAAGGGTTCTATTCAGGGGTTCCCTGTTTGCTAGATAGGACTCTGGTTGAATAGCATCAAGAAGCTCAACTACTTTTACCATACTTCTAGTCCATTTAATTACTTGAGGTCTTGAACTTTTTGCCCGGGTCTGATCTTAGATTGACTGAGACTTTGCTACCTATGCCTCCCACATAATTAGCTAGGAATACAGATGTGAACCACTATGGAAAGCTCATTCGTTAGGATGGCCGTCTTGGCAGTTTTTTCTCTGGCCTGGCCTCAGACCATGATCCTTGTCATCTCTGCTTCCCAATCAGCGGGAATTACATATGTGGGCTGCTATACTTGGTGTACATGACACCTTCTGTTTTATAAAAGAGGTTTTTACTGTAAAAATATGGTATAGAGGGGTTATAGTTACATGAGCAAGGTAATGAGTACATTTTCTATGAGGTATTGTACCTCCTCCTTTGTTTTTCCCCTACCCTTTCTTCCTCCCACCTCCACAACTACACACCCCCCTCTCCTCCCTTCCCTGCTTCCCCACCCATATTGTAAAGATTCTTTTTCAACATAGTGTCTTGTGCATCTCATTGTTACAACGGGTCAGCCTGCCCTATTTAAACATTTTGTTTTTTCCCTTGCCCTACCCAAGTTAGAGAAATGGTGTATACAAGATGCAGGGCACATACATTAAATACAGTGAAAAAAGGAGTTATACCTTGGTGGGGGAAAATACAAAAACAAAAACAAAAAGAAATCACATGGTAAATTATAAAGCCTATCTTGGGATTCACTTCGCTTAACATCATCTTATCTGTTGGTATGTACATAGCTTTTGAACTCTTATGCGTGTCCCAGATATACACTAGTTATTCCAAATAAGGGAAACCATGGGACCTATGTTTCTTTTGTCTGACTTACTTTACTTAATATAATTTTTTCCAAGACTCCACTTAGAGCTCCCCTATACCCCAGCAATCCCACTTTTGGGCATTTACCAAATGATAACACACAAGTCCATACTAAGCTACCGGCACAACTATGTTTATTGCAGCATTATTTACCATAGCTAAGATATGGAACCAACCCAGATGCCTCTCAGTAGATGAATGGATCAAGAAAATGTGATACACACAAAAACACTGGAATTCTATGCCTCCATCAGAGAGAATGAAATCGCCCCATTTGCTAGGAAATGGAAAGATGGGGAAACAATTTTATTAAGTGAAATAAGCGAGGCTCCAATAACCATAGGTCCCATGGTTAACCTCACTTTCAGAAAGTAGTACATGGTACCATATAACCTTATAAGAGAATGTTATGTGAAATAAGATAGGGACACAAATGATTGTTTTTATTCCATGAGATTCTTATCTCTATGTTATCCCCCAAATAAAATTCGAAGGAGAGCTGTGGTTGAAATACAGAGCACCACCCTTGAGGGAAAAAGCTTAAGTGAGAAGGTAAGGTCCTGAGTTTAAACCATAATATCAGCACTAAAAAAAGTGATTTCTTTTCCTGGAGGTTTTTATTAAATTGTTCAGAATATAATCAACGTTGTATTTATGTTTAGCATTATTATTAAAATCATGTTACAATTATTGATGTTATTTTCTTAAATTTAACTTACACATTAATATCCAATACTGATAAGAGATGATTACTGTTTCACAACTTTTTATGTCAGCTGAATATATGGATGAGAGGTGTATACAAGGAATTTGGGCTGAAAATAGATGTTTGAAAGCTCTTCACATAAGTAAATGATTGCTGAAGAAGATGTGGACAATTATGAAATAAACCAAAGAAATTAGCAAGGAAAGATAAGGTATGATTCTGGAAAGCACACAATTTTGGAAGAAAAAAACACAAGGAAAATAAGTAACTTTTGGTAATAACGTTGTAACCCACCTACTCATTTGATTCCTTATTTCTAGTGGAAGGCATTTCAGTTAACTTCATTTTACAAAATTAAACATGATTGACATTTAATATTAACTGGCCTCTGTCTCAGGTAAGCAAAAAGCCAGGTGCCAGGGGCTCAGGCCTATAAACCTAGCTACTCAGAGGGCTGAGATCTCTAGATCCTAGTTCAAAGCCAGGTTGGAGAGGAAAGTTGGTGAGACTTTTCTGTGCAACTAATCACGAGAAAACTGGAAGTGGCACTGTGGCTCAAACTGGCAACCCAATCTTGAGTAGTAAATCTCAGAGACAGAACCCAGGCCCTGAGTTCAAGCTCTCTGAAATTATTCTTAAAATACTTGTTATCAGGATTTCTTTAACTTGTTTAGAAGAATGTTTTAAACTTAGGGATTTTTAATTTCATGTTGTCAGCATTGATTTTTAAGATGTGCAGGGAAAAAATTATTTATAGTCAGAAAGGGTTTGTATTGTTTTGTATTACACATTGCCTCTACATCGAGAGATCAGCTGGAAAGCAGATGGCCAAATCCTGGCTGTTGGCAATGAAGATGGATACGTATTTCTTTTAGCAAAGAAAAAAACTTATGAATTGGTAGCATTTATATATAACACCTTAATAGTAACAATAAAATTAATATTATTACTATTACTATTTTTTGTCAGTTGTGGAGCTTGAACTCTAGGCCTGGGCATCGTATCTCAACTCTTCAGCTCAAGACTAGCACTCTACCACTTAAGCAACAGTGCCACTTCACATTTTCTGAACCTTTAGTTGGATATAAAGGTCTCACAGACTTTGCTGCCCTGGCTGGATTCGAACAGTTCTCAGTCTCCTTAGTAGCTAGGCCTGGCAGTAAAATTATTTTGAAAAAGAACAAACCCACGATTGTATACTTAAAAAAATCACAGTTTGGCAAGTGTATCTATAACATTGTTGTATCAATTAACTATAGGCACCAATCATTTTTACATCTCACTATGTTCTTTCCAATGCCAGATAATATTTCATTAATTTATTTTAATTTTTCCTAACAAAGTTCATTATGAATTCCCAACAGCACTATTTTCTAGTGAGTATAAAAATTCTTCAACATATTTATTTCAACAAACAGCATTTTGCACTTGTTTTTTTTTTTTAAATTTTGCCAGAGCTGGGGCTTGAAATCAGGGCCTGTGCACTCTTCCTAAATTTCTTTTGCTCAAGGCTAGCACACTACCAATTGAGCCACAGCACCACTTCCAGTTTTTCTGCTTACGACATACTGAGGAATCAAATCAAGTGCTTCTTGCATGTAAGGCCAGCACTCTACCACTAAAAATACTCCCAGTCACTGGGTCTTTTGTTGTTGTTGTTTTAAGATAGCATTTTACTATATGTCCTTCTGATTGCCTAAAACTTAGGCTGGCCTCAAGCTAACTTCTAAATCAGCCTCCCAAGTTCGGAGATTACAAACATTGACCACTATATTCAGCTCATGATTCTTTGTGAGAGAATACTCTTTTCAGATATAGAAAGTTATTCGGTCTTCCTTTGGATGGTTTTTGCATTCAGCAATTTTAATCACATTTCTTGTCCTGGTATGTTTCCTCTTCTAGATGAATAGAAATATTTCAGGTTCTTAACTTGAAGCTGATCCCTACTATCCAACAACATCACATTCTGGTGAATAGCACCAGCTAGCCTCATGAGCATAGCAGCCAGCTGGAGCTCAGCTATCTGATGGCTTTGGGCTCCAATAATGTAATTATTTCTGTGCACAGACTGAAAACTGTCATAGGTAATTTTGATTTATTCCATTCTGTTCTCAGCTACTTGCCATTCTCAGCTTTGTATGTTTTAAATTCTGTTAAACGTTAATGACTATTTCCAGTCACTCTCAAATGTAACATATATGTATTACTTTAAAATTCATTCAAACAGGCAAAAATATTAACGTAGTTGATTTCCACCAGTGGCTCATATTTTAAAACCTATCTACTTTAGAGGTCAAAAACTGAGGATTCAGGTTTAAAGCAGCCCATGCAGAAAATCTGAGATATTTCTCCAATTAAGAAAACAAAATCCAGAAGTGGAGATGTGGATCAAGTGGTAGAGTGTCATCTTTGAGCAAAAAGACCAAGCAAGAATAATACATTTAATTCTAACTCCAATATTACTCATGGAAAACACACAGACACAGAAAGACAGACAGACAGACAGACAGACAGACACACACACACACACACACACACACACACACACACACACACACACACACACACACACACACACACATATACAATCTACATTTTCCTAGATTCCCCTTCCTGAGCAGTATACAATGCCATTAACTTAATGTATGTTTTCTCCAAATTATTTTGGTAGGGATTAAACTACATTTGTATTTATGATAATATTTGTTTTGTACTTTTTGTTTTACAATTTTGTGTACTTATGTGAGAGAACAGTGTTTTGTGAAGACTAAACAGAAATCAATGTGTCAGTAAATAAGTAGGTGACAGGTAGACTGAAAGATGCAGATAAAAGCACTTGAAATTTTATTTCTACAAGTTTAAATATATATGCATATGTATGTATTTAAAATTTCTGCCAAGATTTTATTTTTATTAATAATGATCTATTCGTTACATTATATAAATTTAACATATTGTATGTTTCATAGTAGATTAATATTTATAGAATTTCTTTCCTTTGGAGACCAGGTTTTGCAGCATAGACCAGGCTTTCCTCACCTGCTTATTCTCCTGTGTCAGGTTCCTGAGTATTGGCTGGTATTACCATGTGGTAGGATAGTACCATATCCAGTTATATTATTTACATTTTGTACAGTAGAATATTACTGTGAACAGCTTTAAGCTAAATATCTTCATGAGTATGAATGAATTTCTTGCTAATATGTTATAAATAGAGTTATTGAGTGAAGGCAATTATAGTAGGCTTGCCTGTACTCCCAGTACCCAGGGGGATTGTAAGTTTAGGAGCAGCCTGTGCTACACAGAAGTCCCTTTTAAAACAGAAAAAATCAGGTGAGCTTGGAAAAGGAAATATATTGTTAAGCAGGGTGATAGGAACACAAACAATTTAGTGTGTGTGTGTGCTTGTGCATGTGTGTGTGCTTGTGCTGGTCCTAGGGCTTGAACTCATTCCCTTGGCACTGTTCCTGAGGCTTATGCTCCAGTATAGCACTCTACCACTTGAACCAAACTCCACCTCAATCTTTTTTAGAGATCATTGGAGATGAATCTGATCCAGTTTCCTCCAGACTTAAAACCTTGATCCTCTTTTCTCAGCCTCTTTTGTAAGTAGGATTACAGGCATGTTGTATTACTCTTAAGTAATATAGTAAACATCATGCCAGTTTTTACTCCTTCCAGCAATGTTTGAGTGTTGCACACACACCAAAGATAAAACCGCTCCATGTTTGATGACAACCAGATCTCATAATGCTGTGAGGTACGTATTGTTATGCTCATTTTACCTGTAAAGAATTTGAGATCCAGAGAGTTTCAATAATTTTGAGCCCCCATCTAGTATACAGTGGAGCATGTATTCAATTCCAACTAGTTCTGTTTATTTCAGAAAACGTGGAGTCATCAAGTGGTCTAGTAAACATGTGTTCTAGTGAGTACTGCTCTTTGCAAGTACAGTTCTGTGCCTGACAGATTACCTTTCTCTTTCTTTAACTGCACCCCTTTTCATAAGCAAAGGAAAGCACAAGTGATAAGAAGAACCATTTTTGAAGGAGAAATTGATAAGGGGGTTGACCTTGGTATCACATACATATTAGTCTGACCTCCCATTTGAGTTATGGCTCCAGCACTACATTTCTGTTTTTTCTTTTGTATTGTTATTATAAATGTGAATTACACTGAGGTTACAGGCATATAAGTCAGGTATGGATATATTTCTTTTTGAAAGGTCAGTCCTTCCCTTGCTCTCTCAATTTTTCTCACAGGTTTGGTTTTCTTTAACTTCCTTCTTCTTCTTCTTCATCATCATCTACTTCTATCATTATTATTATTATTATTATTATTATTATTATTATTATTATTATTATTATTATTATTATTATTATTATTGTGCTGTAGAGGTTTTAGTTACAATCGTGTGGTAAGGATTACATTTCTTTTTTCTTGTTTTTGTTTTAGTCAGTAATGAGGCTTGAATCCAGGGCCTGGACACTTTCTCTGAGCTCTTTTGCTGAATAATGGCACTCATATTGCGCCACAGCTCTAATTCCCTGAGTGCATTTTTTTGGACAATTTTACCCTTTCACTTTATCTCTTTTTCTGTTTTCCCATTCTTCCCCCAAAACAAATTGCATAGGTCATTTTCAACATAGTACCAATTGAATACCAGTGTTGCACGTGTTCATTCTTTGTCCCTCCTTTTCTATGACCCCTTTAACTTCTGAAAAAAATGACAAAAAGGAAAGAAAATATATATCATCTTGTTTCTGTTTCCTGGTCACTGGTTATTTTTGAGAATGTGTGTGTGTGTGTGTGTGTGTGTGTGTGTGTGTGTGTGTGTGTGTGTGTGTGTGTGTGTGTGTGTGAATACTGGGGCTTGAATTCAGGGAGCTGACATTTAGCTTTTTTAATCAAGGTTGACAGTTTAAGACTTGAACCAAACTTCCATGTCTTGATTTTGAATGGTTAATTAAAGATCAAAGTTTCACTGGATTTCCTAACTAGTCTAACTTCAATTCACTTTCCTCAGATCTCAGGTTTCTAACTAGCTAGAATTACAGGTGTGAGCCACCAGTGGTACTTGGCCTACCTTCTTTTTGTTAAGTAGTTGAAATGTAAAAGACAGTTGCAACCATAGTAAAAAAGAAATCAATTTAACTTTCCCAGCTTCATTAATTTTTAATATTTTGTCACATTTGATACATACAGAAAAACATTTTTTGTAAATGCTCCTGCAATTTGGTTTTCATATCAGATTTTTCGTCATGATGAACTTGATTTTTATAGCTTTTTACTTACTAAATATTGATGAGAATATGTTCAGAGGGCATTGATGACCTTTTGTTGGCTTTCATGCAGAAATGTTGCAAGCTAACACTTGATAAATTTGTGTGCAAGACCCCGATGATATATCCACATTCTTAGCCAGAATACAGTAGTGCCTGTTACAAATCATCTATATCTGACAAACCCTCACTCAGGCCTTGTTACCACCTTCATGAATGTCCTCTTAGTGTGCAATACTGACTCTCCAATGACCATGACAGAGCCCTGCTGCACGTTCTCATGACACAGCCAAGGTCACCAGTCAGGCGTGGCACCTACAGTATGATGGGAGACTGGTGACTGTTCCTATGGTTGAACGACACAGGAAATGTTAGGTCCTTAAGCTGTCATCAGTCCCCAGGGTTCTTCATGAGTATTCGATCCTAAGATTTAAGGAGACATCAAACTCTCCCTTCCTTGTGCAAGTTGTGGACAAGTTTTTCTTCTGGGGCTGTCATCTTCTGTGGAAAGATATGATCTGAGCTCTATAAGCCATTTTGTTTATTCTAGGCCCTTAGGGTAAGTCTGGCATGTATACTTAGACAAAAAGAAATGTAGTGATAAAAAATAGGAGACAACATTTTTCCTAGTCTATTTATTACTCAAATAGGTTTTCAGATTCTACCAATAATTCTTATTAGTAAGAAGCACTATCTCAAAAATAATCAGTGACCAGGAAACAGAAACAAGATGATATTTATTTTCTTTCATTTTTTTCATTTTTTTACATTTATCTCTCTTTCAGAAGTTTAAGGGGGGCTGGGAAGGTGGCTCAGTGGTAGAGCGCTTACCTTGCATGCTCGAGGCCCTGGGTTCGATTCTTCAGCACCACATAAGAAAAAAGAAAAAAGCCGGAAGTGGCGCTGTGGCTCAAGCAGTAGAGCGATAACCTTGAGCTGAAGAGCTGAGGGACAGCGCCCAGGCCCAGAGTTCAGGCCCCATGATCGGACCCAAAAAAAAAAAGAAGTTAAAGGTGTCATTGAAAAGGAGGGACAAAGAATGAACATGTGCAACATTGAAACTTTGATCTCTAATTAACCATTCAAAATCAAGACATGGAAATTTGGTTCAAGTCGTAGACTGTTACCCTTGATTAAAAAAAGCTAAAGGTCATCTCCCTGAGTTCAAGCCCCAGTATTCACACACACACACACACACACACACACACACACACACACACACACAGAGACACACACACACACACACACACACACACACACACACACAAACACACACACACACACACACACTAGTCCTTAGTGCTCAGGATCCTGACATGGAGATCAGCCTTTTCCAGCTCAATTTATCCTAGTTCTGGTAAGGACAGCTATTTAAGCTGAAGTTTGGTGGATAATAGTCATTCCTTCTCATTCTTTTTGCCTGTTGGTGTTGTTGAGTCCACTTCAGGGCAAAATCAGTGCCTGACACCTACTTGCTGCCATGGCAAAGTTGGCTGTGACATCCTAGATGTTATGGCCATTTTATTGTGAAGCCGTGTGAGGACACCCAACCCCACACAATTTTCCCCAAGGTATGTGTCTCCTTTGCCCAGAAGTGCATTCAACAATTCAGCAACCAAAATATCACCCAGTTCCTGATAAACTCAGAGTATGTTTCTATTTCCTTTAAAAAAATTCGACATGCCTTTGATAATTTGTCATTGAATTACTGAAACAGAGTATATAATTTTATGTATTTGTAAGTCTTTGACCATCTTTCTTTAGCTCTTGTCATATTTCTATGTGTTTGCAGCTTGCGAAGGGAAAAAGATTTAATTCAATATAGTCAGACTATCGTTCAGAAAGATATTTTTAGAACCTTGTGGAGGGAATGCCAACTTTCCATCTGGTGTTCTAAAGATGGCCTTCTTGGTACAGGAACTGAGTACACAGTCAAGATAAGAAGCTTGTCCTGATTTCTACTGACTTTCCTCTGTGGTCAGGGAGTTTGATCCCATGGCATATGTTTGTTTGCTACACTGTAGGGCCCATGCCTCCTCTGAAAAATCTAGGGCTTGGGGATAAGAGATACTAAAACTCAAAACCGAGCTTCCTACATCAGTAGGATTACAGGTTTGAGTCTCATGTACTCAACTTTTTTATACATACTAAACTCAGTTTCATTATATTCACTTTCATTATATTCACTTCATAGACAGATATATACAAATATATGTATATAATATTTATTTATACTCAGTGTTATATCTAGAAACACACAAATATATATTCATATAATTATAATCAAATTATATCACTACTTTCTCCAATATTTACACTAATGTTTTGTGCAAAAAACACGCAATTCTAAAATTTTAAATGCCTTTTTACTTTGAAAAATCATATTGAATCTTATATATTACATAATATACTATGTAGAACATAAAGAATATAACATGTATTTACATATAACTGATTTAATTGTGGAAATTTTTCCTGATTTTGTGTTTGTTCATCTATGTAAGCCTTCTTTCTTCTATTGATGATGGCTTTTACTTTCCAGTATACATATCTCCTATATATTGTGTCAAATATTTTCAGCCCAAAGTAGACTTTTTATATTATTGGAGCCAAATTTTCCTTCCATATTTGCTCAAGGCAAATGAATGCAATGAAAATGTATACAGATTTGAACTCATTGTTGGAAGAGAGTCCCACTTAACGCTATAAGTATTGTGGTATTTGTCCCAATTGACAGAATAGCTTTCTAGGACATCTGATCTGCTATGTCCTAGACCTTTTGTAGCCACCTTATCACCCCATACAGGCATGGCCTGGCTTCCTTCTCACTCTTGTTGCATTTAACAGCTCCCATTATATCCAGTAGGCTCTCTTCTACAGCCCCCTGTCACTCTACTTCCCCACCTCCAGAACAGGTATGCACGATTCTTCAGTTTGTAGGTTTAAAAAGAAATATATTTAGGATTCATGAATTCTAGAATATGTCAAAAATATTTACATATTAATAAAGTTAGAAAAATAAATAGAATGAACCTTTTACAAAAATCAGAAAAAAAAGAAAAATAAGGATTTTCTTAGGAAGGGGAGAAGGAATCTCAAAATCTAGATTGGCCTCTAAGTTGCCTTCAGACAGAAATTCTGCCTCAGAGTCTTCAAAGGGATCTACTTCCTCAATAAAGACAGGATTTTCTTCCTGAGTCCAGGGAGGGACAGATTCTAATTTATCAACTGGAAATTGGATCCCTTGCAAGAAGAGAGATTGGTCTGGGTATTCTGTGAGGAAAGATTCCCTTTCCTCAACTGAATCTAGATTTTGGACCTCACTTATTGGTTTTCCTAAACATAGACTGGAGTCATTTTCCATTAGCACATATTTAACCATCACACCAAGAAGTGTTTTTTTGTTGACTGATTTAGAGCTGATCTAGCTGGATTGTGAACATCAATGGAAGACATTCTGTATCGTCTTCTTCCTTGGTGGTATGTGTAGATACACCTGCATCACATGTGGGGTTCAGAATCAGTGGGATGTCCACAGGACTCAAAACCTACTTTGGCCTTTCTACAAATTGAAAAACACACTCTACCTTCACAGGATTTCTGGAGATCAGCGATGGCTTCCAATCTCCATCAGTCACCATAGACGACATCACTGATGGGTTCTTTACCTGGAGTTCTGCAAAAGCTTTTCTACGGTGATGCAAACCTGAGAATGAAAATAGGTACAGGAGTCTTTGAGTAGACCCTCGTAGTTAAGGTGTCACTAAACTTCCAAGATGATCTAATAGGAGAAGCAGTAGGATTTGAGTTGGGACTGAACACTGATGAGGAGGTAGGCTTTTTCTAATGAGTGGCTACTTCCAAGTTCTTTCAAAAGGAGAACAGACATTACCTGGCAAAGAATATCCATAAAAGGAAATTTTGCCAAGCTGGGGAGTACTAAGGGCTCTTGGCCAATCAGAAACATCCCTAGAGACTCAGGTTCCATCCCTACTCACAAGCTCTGGGGCATCTAAACAAGGACTTCTTCCTCTTTTTCTTGGTCTCATGGGTTCCTCCAGCTGGTCCAGAAAAATATGTAAGCGGAAGAGCAGGTCTGAAGAGGCCATGATGAGGTTGACATTCTGTGTAAGTTCTTTCAGGGTGTCATTGTTCTTGGGCTCATAGAAATCATCAGGGTAGAAGTCCATCCACATGGGGAGGATCAAACAAACAACGCTGTGGGCAGATTGATTGTTGGGAAGTGGAAAGAGACTCCTGCAAGCAGGATGCTCCTCACAACCCACTTCTAGTAATTTCTCAAATATAATCCTCTAAAATTCTCCCTGTAATAGGAAGAGAAATTTTTTCCCAACTGGATCTGACTTGCTACACACAGCCCTCCCTGTCATCCATGAAAGTCCAAAAGCACAACCACAACCACAACTGTGTAATCTGCTATCCACTGATGTGCCAAGCCTCAACCCCCTGTTGAAAATCACAACTGGTGTTCAAAGAAGAAAGTTGAGTTTGATTCAGAAACCTCAAAGATACCAAGTTTTCAAGGATAGAATTCTTTGTTCCAGCGTCCACTTACTTCTTCACTTGTTCATCTTCTTCTCAGTTATGGTAGAAGTATCTGTACCAATGGGAGGAGAGAAGGAAGTTAACTCTATGCTTCTCCTTTTCTGAACTAACAGGACACACATAGGACTCGCTAAGTCCCACATGGTAATGTAAACATGACACACAAAATTGCAGATATGTATATACAACTTCATGGTAATTCTGTGAAGATGCTTATGTGCATCTGTCCAAATAAATGCACAATGGCTCATGCCTCTAATCCTACTAATCCGTAGGGTGAGATCTGAGAATCACAGTTTGAAGCCAGTCTAGTTTGTAAAAATCTAAATATACTTATCTTCAATTAACCAGTCAAAGGCCAGAATTGGACCTGGGGCTCAATTGGTAGTGTGTTAGAAATGGGACAGCACTCAAGCCCCCAATTAAAGTAAAAGTTGCCTCCTTTCTTCTGTCTATATTCCTTCAAAGGCCTCAAAGATAGTGATTTCCTAGGTGAGCGTTGACGTTGGGTGCCACTTGCTCCTTCCTTAAATCCTAGTCTCTCAGCAAGCAAATTACTAAGGCTCCACTAGCTTATGAAGCACATGAAATATTCTGGCAGCCCAGTCCTAAGGAATTAGCCAAAGACTGCACTTCTTTGTCTCAAGCCAAGCTCCTTTGACTAGACCCCAGTGAAACTGTCTCAGAGATGTACCTAGTATTCCAATATTCTGCCAGAGGGTATCATCAGCCCTGGGTTTGAAGGAGGAACACTAACTTCTTTTGTTTGTCATGGGGCTTGAACTCTGGGCTTGGGTTCTATCCCTCAGCCTTTCAGCTCAAGGGGAGCACTCTACCACTTGAGCCACAGCACCACTTCTGGTTTTCTAGTGTCTTATTGGAGAGGAGTATCATGGACTTTCCTGCCAGGGCTGGCTTTGAACCGTGAACCTCAGATCTCTGTCTCCTGAGTATCTAGGATTACAGGTGTGAGTTACTGGTGCCTGGCTTAGGAACACTAACTTTTTTGTTTGTCAGGGCTTGAACTCTGGGCCTGGGCCCTGTCCCTCAGCTCTTCAGCTCAATGCCAGCACTCTACCACTTGAGCCACAGCACCACTTCTGGCTTGTTTTCTGCTTATGTCGTGGTCAGGATTCGAACCCAGGGCCTCATGCATACAAGGCAAGCTCTCTACCACTAAGCCACCTTCCCAGCCCAGGAACAGTCACTTTCAGAATATCCAGCAACTGCTCCATTGTCCTACACTCTGTGAAGTGGTGGAGGAAGTTTCCCACATAGAAGGGATCAGCTTTCTGGTAGGCAGGGACAAGGTCCATTACCAGAATTTCCAGAAAGCCTGAGTCCAGGCTCCATACATAATAAGGCACATTCAGGGTTTGGATGGACTCATTGTCACACTGAGGTGGTAAAAAAGAATGGATCTATGAAACATGGAAATGAGAGTACACTTCAAACTGAGTAATTGTAGTAGAGTGGATTGAAAAGTGCACAGCAAATATTTTCTGTCTACACATATAAAAGCACATAAGAAGAAGTTTCTAGTGTGGGCTAGGATGAGATTAAATAGGTTTACTGTCATAGTTATACCTGGCCTGAATTTCCTTGTGATTTCCTTGGTTTCTTCTTATAAAAAGTCCTGAGACATTGGATTCGTGGTTGGGCACTGATCGAATGTCTGCAGCATCGAGTGAGGCACTCACACCTCTCATGCTTGAGACCTGAGTCTCTTGACTTTGAAAACAGTACAGGAACATCTTTCTTGTTCCTGAGCCACAGGCCAAGTGAGCTGGCTTGAGCTAACTGTAGGTTACAGTTGCGTGGCTCTCAGAGATCTATATTCTATTCCATTGTGAGTGAGGTAGTGTCATCTCTCAGAGCCCAATGATCTAAGCTGCTTGCTCACATAAGACCATCCCCAAGACAAACTGGAGGCTGAAATCTCCCCTCCCACATCAATTTATACACATGTGGACATTGTCAAATCCCAATAGCCTCAGCTAGGCCTAGATACAGGCATGTCTCAACCTCAAATAGCCCTTCCTAGGTCAGATCCAGGCCTTATTTGTCACTATTCCTCTCATCCTGCACAAATCATTTTGCCTCTCAGGGCCCCCTCGGCCTGCCATGTGCTTCTTGCATCAATTTTTGACATCTACTTCCTAAGACATTATTAGGTTTTTGTTTCCTAATCTTACTTGCCTTTGAAACCCCAGTGTGCTTTCATCTGGAAAAAAGGCAAGTTCTTAGCGGTGGGAAAATCAAACAAGTATTGGAAAACACATGTATTGTTACACATATAGACAGACATTTTTACAGGTGTACATTCTTGTAAGATAAAAGAGTATTTTTGAATCTTTTGTCATATTTTATGACAGAGGGGAAGGAGAGAAGGGAAGAGGTGCATTGTTTTCTCATAATTCAATGATTTTTTTTTAATAGTATAGTTGAAGGAATGTAAGATTTAAAGATAAAAACCCTGCTCCTGTTCTTTTTATAAGCTAGTCGTTTATAAAGTATTCCTCACTAAAGTCTTGTCGTCTGTGTCCCATGAACTATCCTCCTCCATCAAAATAATCAAGGAAAATCCTTCACAAGTAAGTAGACAGTTGTCTGATCTCTGGATAAGTATTTAAGGTACAACTTTGCCTGGTAATTTGTGCGTGTACAAGTGTGTGGGAGTATGTGTGTATGAATGTGTGTCTGTGCATATTTGTGTCTTAGGGCTTGAACTCGGGGGCTATATGACAATCCCACGCTTCTTTCCCTTGACCTTATTGCTCTACCAATTATACTACAGTTCAGCTGCAAGCTTTTTTTTAGTGAACTAGAGAGGAGAGACTCATAATATTTCCTGCTCAGGCTGTCTGAACTAAATATCAGTTATCAACCTCCTGATTAGCTAGAGTTATAATTATCAGCCTCCAGTACCTGGTGATAAAGCATTGTTAATGGAGGCAGTGGAGTTGCAAGTTTCAGTCCGGCTTCAAGACACTATATCATAAAACAGCAACAGCAAAATCCTATATCAAAATACAATAATAAGATGTAATTACAATACAATATAGTGATATAGTCTGCTAGCATACCTTTCAGGAAACCTTGGTTTTAATGATTTAGCAACACAAAACCAAACAAAATGTGCTAATTTTAGGAGACTCTACGATTTTTTAAATTCCATCTTAATAATTTCAAAACATAAGAAACAAGAAAAAATTCATACTTATGAGAATGTAAAAAGATTAAAAGATGGCAGATAATGAAATGGAAAATTCTACACTGCAGGAAAATTATTGTCATGGTGAATATATGGTGGTATTTTTATGGTGAATATATGATAATGTTCTTCAAAGCAGCAATAGATAAATATATATTTACTACACATAGTCTAACTTGTCTATATCTATCAACATTTAATCTTCTAGTGCACATTATTAATGTATTCATGTTTATGGTATATTTGAAAAAGTGACTAGCAGAGTGAGGAAGTTACCAAAATATATTAGCTGCAATGTTTTAGGAGATCAACTTGCTAATTATATTGACAATTCTATATATTAAACATGTAATGTGTTACCATTTTATCTCTAAGTATGTACAAACACTACTTCAAAGTGAAACGGAATACAACAAGGTTTTGAAGGCATATGCCTGTAAAGCTAGCCTTTTGGGACATCATTTCAAGACCAGTGAAATTTTACCTGCAATGATCCCCACCCCTGGCTGTGCATGATGGAATACTTCTATCACCCTGGTCCATGGGGAGGTGAAAGCAGGAGGATATCAATTACATGCCATACAAGGCAAGAACTACCACATGGCTCCCTCTCAACCAAAGAAGGCTAAACACTGGCTAGAACCTATATCCCCCACCTAGGTAAAAATAAAAATAAGAGCATTGTAGTATAAGAAACAAACGATATTAAATAATGCCAATGCAAAGCATCATGAACAACGCACACTAGGTGTTTGTTTCTCATACCTTTATTCTTAACTATAGCTTGGATTATATATGTGAGCCAGAGACACTAAGCAGTTCATCATTATAAAATGACTATTTGAGTGTCTGCTTTGACTCCAAGGTCTTTGATCCATTTGGAGTTGATTGTGGTGCAGGGTAATATATAAGGATCTAGCTTTATTTTTCTACAAGTAGTAACCCAATTTTGCCAGCACCATTTACTGATGAGGCTGTCTTTCTTCCATTCTTTTTAAAGCTACCTTATCGAAGTTTAAATGGCTATATGTCTGTAGGTTCATTTCGGGGATTTCAGTTCTATTCCATTGGTCATGAGGTCTGTTCTTTTGCCACTACCAAGCTCTTTGGATTACTGTGGCTTTGTAGTAGAGTTTGAAATTTGGTATTGATATTCCTCCAGCATTGTTCTTTCTGTTAAGGATAATTTTTGCTATTTGAGGTCTTTTATGATCCATATGAATTTTTGGATTACTTCATCTATTTCCTTGAAGAATGACGTTGGAATATTGATTGGTACCACATTGAAGTTATAGTGTTGGGAAGTATTGCCATTTTCATGATGTTGATCCTTCCAATTCAGGAGAATGGGAGGTTTTCCATTTTTACATTGTTTTGATTTCCATTAACAGGTTTTTAAAGTTTTCACCATAGAGGTCCTTTACTTCTTTGGTTAAGTTAGTTCCCAGGTATTTTTTGTGGTGCGATTACGAACGGAGTTGCTATCCTAATTTCAGCCACGCTTTTCTCATTGTTGGAATACAGAAAAGCCATTGACTTTTGAGGGTTAATTTTATACCTTGCTGCTTTGCCAAAGGTTTGAATCACCGTGAGTAGTTTAGGAGTGGAGTCCGTGAATAAGAGACTACCTAGGTCTCCTTGGCACACGCCGAAACTTTCTTAAGACACCCAGAAACACAACGAATCAAAGAAAGGTTAGACAAATAGGATTGCATGAAATTGCAGAGCTTCTGCATGGCAAAGGACATAGCTAGCAAGATCAATAGATCAACCACATATTAGGAGAAGATCTTCACTAACCACACAACGGACAAGGGCCTCATATCTAAAATATGCCTGGAACTCAAAAAATTAAATCCCCCAACAACAAACCCTCAAGGAAACAACTGCCCAATAAATAAGTGGGCTAAAGACTTAAAGACATACTTCTCTGAAGAGGAAAGGAGGATGGCCAATAAACACATGAAGAAATGCTCAACCTCCCTGGCCATGAAAGAAATGCAAATCAAAACAACATTGAGGTACCACCTCACCCCAGATAGAATGGCTATAATCAAGAACTCTAATAACAACAGATAACAACAGGGGATATGGACAGAAGGGAATCCTACTGAATTGTTGGTGGGTCTGTAAACTTGTTCAACCACTTTGGAAAATATTATGGAGGTTCATCAAAAGACACCACATAGAGCTCCCCTATGACCCAGCAATCCCAGTTTTGGGAATTTACCCAAATGATCACAAGACCATACCAAAGCTACCAGAACAACTATGTTTATTACAACATTATTTACCATAGCTAAGATGTGGAACCAACCCAGATGCCCCTTAGTAGATGAATGAATCAAGAAAATGTGGTCTATATACACAATGGAATTCTATGCCTCTATCATAAAGAATGACATTGCACCATTTGTTAGGAAATGGAAAGACTTGGAAAAAATTATATTAAGTGAAGTAATCCAGGCCCAAAAAACGTAAGTGAAAGAAACATAAGTCCCTTGTTTTCCCTTATTTGCAATAACTAGTATATTTTTGAGACATGCAGAAAAGGTCAGATAAGTTGATGTTGGATGAGATATACCCCTAGAGAAAGATTCAAATACTTTTTTTCTTTCTTGCGATTATTTCAAAGATATTCATAAGATGATTTCTTTGTTGTTTTGTATGTCTTTTCCCCACAGTATATCCACTGCTTTCACTGTATTTGATGTTGGTATAATTTGTGGAGGGGAAGGAAAAAACACATTTTTAAAAAAGGATACAGGTGGACCCATTGCAGCAATGAAATATACAAGCCAATATTTTGAAAATCGAACTTTACAACTTTGGCCAAGAGGGGTGAGAAGTGGGGGTGGGGTGGGGAGGTGTGTGGTGGAGATAAAAAGATATGGGATGGAGAAACAAAGGACAGGGCAACAATGCTTGATAAGAAATTTATTCAATAACTTGTCCATTTAATTGTATCTTCTCTGTATGTTATTTTCACAATAAAAAAAGTCTATGTGAAGCCAGGTGCCAGTGGCTCATGCATGTAATCCCGGCTACTCATGAGGCTGAGACCTGAGGATAGCGTTCAAAGCCAGCCCAGGAAGAAAAGTTCCCATAACACACTTATCTACAATTAACAACTCAAAAGCTTGAAGTGGCTCCATGGCTCAATTGACCCAGTGTTAACTAACTTTGGCACAGAGTCTCAGAGTCAGTGCCCAGGCTCGGAATTCAAGCGCCACAACTGACAAAAAAATAAACATATAAATGTCTGAATTTCTTGTGAATTAAAATGACAGCTCTGGTATACAATTCTACAGTCTACTACAGATTTCATTATATTTACGTTTAGAAAAATTAGCAACACTTGAATAAAGGACACTTTTTCATAAACTAGGGAAGATTGGTCTCTAATTAGAGGAAATTGCTGGGCTCATACATAATACTTTTGGTTGGTTTTTGTTTTGTTTTTAGGACAGGATGAGAAATCTTATTTCTACCAATGGCTATTTGGATATGTATGACATCATTCACAGGCCATGCAGAATTAATAGTAAAGACAGGACACAGTAAACTTGCAGTAAACTTATTTGTCTTTATGTGATATTCCGAATGATTTGTTTAGCTTATATTTCCCTATGGCCTATAGTTTCCTATTCGTGCCTTCCTCAAATACAAGCATTTTCCACCAATTCAGATTTGAGCCAGGCAATATGTAGTATTAGTGCCAAGAGGTGAGGAAAATTGTAACACAACCAGGAAAGCATGAAACCAACTCTATATTAGCTGGACACTGGGGACTCAGGCCTAATCCTAGCTACTCAGGAGGCTGATGATCACTGTTCAAATCCAACTGGAGTGAGAAAATCTGTGAGACTCTTCTCTCCAATTAACAACCAACAACCATAAATGGAGCTGGGGCTCCAGAGGCAGAGTAGCCTTGCTTACAAAAAGTCAGAGGCGAGGGCTGGGAAGATGGCTCAGTGGTAGAGTGCTTGCCATGCATGCATGATGCCCTGGGTTCGAGTCCTCAGCATGTCATAAGCAAAAAGAAAAAAAAAAAACATAAGTGGTGCTGTGGCTCAAGTGTTAGAGCACTAGCTTTGAGCTGAAGAGAGAGGGACAGTGCCCAGGCCCAGAGTTCAGGCCCCATTAACGGACCCCCCCAAAAAAAATCAGAGGCAGCACCCAATCTTGAGTTCAAGCAGAAGGTCAGGCACAAAAACAAAAACATTCAACACACACAAAAAAACAGAAACTGGAGAAAGCTCAGGAAAGGATGGCCTTGTCTACAAGACAAATGTACACATTACATGAATTGTGAAATCGTAACCTCACTGTACAATTAGTAACAATTACATTTTTAAAAAATCTGAGAAATCCTGTAGCCATTAGCCCTTATGATGTGCATCTACTTTCTAGGATTTCAAAGTACCATCATCTGAGCTGGCAACACACAGGTTGTAGCCCGGGGTGATTAGAAAATATGAAACCAGAGATCCTTTCATATTGTCACGACAACTCTTATTATTTTAAGCAAAAAAAAAAAAAAACAGAGGAAAGTAAACAAAATAGATGTTATGGTGAATTAAGCTGTTATTAAGGATTCCTGGCAGAATTATAATCTTAAATGATGAGTTAATGCATGTGTTTTCTAGATACTGAACTCACATGTGTCACTAAAATATCCATGGATTCATAACTAGAAATTCTGAAGTGTAAAGCATACTAATTAGTTGAATTTGATTAGGTAACCAATGCCGAGAACACAACATGGTATTAAGCCAGGTAAAGTTGTTTATTTACTGAACTGCTGCCCATGCCATACATGGTGGAAAGGGATGTACAAAAAATAGGGCGACCCAACCTCGGGCCTGGATGTATCTAGGCAAAGGATCGGATGAGGTGTGGCAAGGTAGGGGGAAAGACTAGCAATACTGCATCTGGATGTGACTTCAGGGCCTGGGATTCACCTCCAGTCAGATTGAAAGTGTGATCAGAGGCTGACCAGGTCGTGACTTAGTGGGAGGAGGAGGTGGCTGCCTCCAGGTGTGCCAGATACCTAGATAACACATAAAGGGTGGAAACTTAGCGAAGAAGTGAAAAGGCATCTGCGTAGGGTCTGCATGGCCTGGGGCAGACCTAATATTAAATACACGTAGTACTGCCATGTGACTCCAGACTCTAAAAAATTCATTCTCAAACATTTTCTTTCTCTCTTTCTTTTTCTTTCTTTTTTTCTTTTTTCTTCCTTCCTTCCTTCCTTCCCTCCTTCCTTCTCTCTCTTTCTCTCTCTCTCTCTCTCTCTCTCTCTCTCTCTCTCTCTCTCTCTCTCTCTCTCTCTCTCTCTCTCTCTCTCTCCTTTCTTTCACTCACCCTCTCTCTCTCTCTCCTACTTCAGTATTCTCAACTCTCAAATATTGAACACTTGCTGAGTTGAATTCACAGGCTGAGAAGAGCAGCTCAATTAGTGAATGTGAACTTTAATTTAATGTTCCTTTATACCTCTACCACAGATCACTGGAATCAAATCATGAACACTCAGCAGCATGGAATATTAAGGCATTTAGGGGAGTAAGTAAAGCAATCAAGCTTACTGCATTCTGTGAAGTCCAACCTAGGAAAGTGTGGCAGACTCCTCCCTCCTCTTGAGCAATCTCAGCCCAGTTTCTGCATCAGGAGAGTTGACTGGCTCCATGTGAGCCAGTTACCTAAGTGGCACAGGTACTTGACAGAGACTTAGTCTCTGGTTGTGCTGAAATTAATGGCATGCTTCAAAATGATCCACTAATTTGTTGAGATTGGGACTTCCTAATTTTTTGGTTAGCCTATGATCAAATGGTGATCTATTTATTTCTTATTTCTAACCACGATCAGACCACTCAAAGTCTTTATCACACATGGAAGACATGAAGTTGATTTTCCCAAATGACATACAAGTTGACAGACAGCAAAAGTAAGTCCTTAATTTTGGTCGAGATGTGTTTTTAATGTGAAACAAAATTACTTAGCAAAATATCTGACTACTGTGATTATACTTGCAAACTCACCCTACATTTTTATATCAAATCACCTATATTAATCAATGATTAACTCAAATTACCTGTAATCATTTATTTCTTTCATATCTTTTAGAAGTAGGCAGAACTCACACCATAAAATAAAGTGGTAGAATTTGAGAGGATCACAGTTCTGAATCAGTCAAGGAAGGAAAAGAAACACTCATATCAACATACTAGGTAGGGATATTGGAATGCAATCATAATCCCTGCTTTCTGGGATGGGTGCAAAAATTGCTACTATAGGAGTAAAGTAACTTAAATGAGAAAGGATTGATGGAGTGGCTCCAGTGGTGGAGTACCTGTCTGGCAAACAGAACATCAAAACTCAAATCAACTTCCTAAAGATAAAATAAGAAAAGGAAAGAAAAAACAACAATACTGACCATGTGTTCAATGTAAAGATTTACACTAAATTATCATAGTAATAAATGCCATCATTTATTTCTAGGGCTAAACATATTTTCTGTTAAGCCTAAATGAAAAAATAGCACACTATATATAAATCTTTGGTAAAACACAGGTCTAGCTTACAATGATGAACACTTAAGTTTGCATGTCCAGTGGTGTTGCAGGGTTGTTAAGGTTTATGGAAGTCCATCCTTTTGATGAACTTGACATGATGAAATTACCTAACCATACATAACCAGACAGTTTACTGGACAGATACTGCTGATACACACACACACACACACACACACACACACACACACACACACACACACACACACACACACACACACTTGTATGTATTTATATATTAACATGTAAATAAAAATAAAAAATTTGTAATGAATAAATTAATTGAACAGATACCTTTCTTAAAGAATTATTTTATCTGAACCAATTCATGTCTTCAAGTCTCTAATGCTATATCACATTTACATAGTTGCTGATCGCTTTCAGCTTTTTTAGGATATTGTTTTTTCTTTGTTTTTCAGATGAAAAAAGCCTGCCAATAAACATACTTGTATGACATTCCTTTCTTTAGAAAATGAAAAGCACGTTGTGTTATGTGGCTCTATATGAATCATCAAAATATATTTTTTATAATTTCAAGTACATATTGTCTTAGACTTAAATCTCATTCATTCTCTTCCAATAGTATCTATGGGAAGGAGAAAATGAAGGATCATACTGTTACTTTGGGAGCTTTGGTTATTAATCACTGAAATAAATATTATGAAAATGAAAAAAATTATTAAAAGAGATGACTTGAAAGTTATCTTTCTACACACTCATGCTACTCCCTCAACTATATCATAGAACTTAAAATAAGTACCATTTTAGCTGTGTGCCATTGGCTCATTCTTGTAATCCTAGCTACTCAGGAGCTGCGGTTTGAGGATGGTAGTTCAAAGCTATCCCTGGCAGGAAATCTGTGACACTCTTACTTCCAATTAACCACCAGAAAACTGGAAGTGGCACTGAGCCCAGGGACAATGCCCAGACCCAGACTTCAAGCCCTATGACCAAGAAAAATAAAAAAAAGGAAAAAAGAAGGAAAAAGTAACATTTTTACAATTAATGTGCACATATAACATATACACAAAAATTTTCTAGAAATAAAACTATAACAGTCTCTGGACTGGCAAAGAAAAAGAGATTAAAGTGAAATTGCCTTTAATCATTCATTTAGACAATCTATACTGAGGGCAGGCTACTGGAACTCACATCACTAATTGAAGAGCTATAACTTGAGAGCATCACAGTTCAGAACCAGTGTGCAAGGAAAGTAATAAGAGTCACATATCATCCCAAATCCTGGCATGTTGGAATGGATTTGTAATCCCAGCTACTTGACAGACAGAAATGAGGAACTTAGCCTCTGTTTGGCCCTAGCAAAATTGATAACCTATGAGCAAAGTAACTAAATCAAAAAAGAATGTTCTAATGGTAGAATACTTGTTCAGCAAACAAAATATCAAAATTCATACTCATTTCCTAAAAGAGGAAAGAAAAATGAAGAAAGAAAGAAAGGAATAAATAAAAGAAAGAAGGAGGAAGAAAGAAAGGGAAAAAGAAGTATAAACAAAAACCTCAACATGCGTTAGATGTTAATAATGACTTTAAGTAATTTTAGCTATAAATGTCATCATTTAATCCTGGACAGAGACATTTTGAATCAAGCCTGAATAAGCCATAGCATGCCCCATACAAAGCTTTGGTAAAATACTGGTCTGGCTTACACTGTTGGACCAATAGGAATGTAAGTCTAGTGGGTGGGTTCTTCATAATAAATGTGTTATGATCTCAAAATGCGTCTTTATTTCTGGCATTTTACCTGAGTAATCTCACTTAAGTCTTTTCCAAAGGGCACTTTAGTGGAAGGAGGAAAATCATTGATTCTGGTAGACAATTTCTGTTACTAAAAACTCCAGTATATAGTAAGGGAAGCAACTTCAAAATTATTCATTAGAGAGATGAGTTGAAAGTCATCTTTATACACACTAACTGTTTCCTCAACAAAGCCAGAGGATTTAAAATAACTAATATTTTTTAAGTTAATGGGCACAAATGTGCATGATTTTTCCAGAAATAAAATGATCACTCATGAAACCTTACTAATACTTCAACGGATGTTTTCCAATTAGAGGAATCATCTTGATACATTTTCACACAATGTGTATCTGCTTGGTAACAGAACCTACAACTAGTCTAAGGCATCTAATAAAATTTATGAGGTGGTGTGTGGTTTCTGTCTGGTTCAAAGGAAGAGTTGGTATTGGTACAGTCCCTGCGGTGGAGCAGGACGGGGTTTTGAGGATGAAGGCCAGTCTGTGTAGGACTTTGAGAGAGTAGGGAGGGACAGGAAGGACTAGACTTGTGGAATAGGTGGGACTTTAGGATGGAGGCTGGCAGGTAGATGGGTTTTCAGTGTAAGAAGACTGGGTCACTGGGGAAGAGGCTGTTTGGGGAAGAGCTTTGAGAAGGAAGAACAAGGCTACAAAGGGGGAGGTTACTTAGAGGAGGGGTTCTGGTGGAGCACTGTGAGCTCTAGTAGGATATGTAGGGTGGGGTTTCCCATAAGGCAAGGAATGGAATGGAGGCAAGAGGCTGACAGAAGGTGGGGTTTCTGGTGCAGGAATATGGATCTATGAGGGAGAGGCTTTTCAGTGTCTGGCTTTAAGAGGACAGGGCAGTGCTAGGAAGAAGTGGGCTAGTAAGAGGCATGGTTTCTGGTGGAGAATGGCAGGTCTTTGGGAAGTGTGTTAGGGAGGAGGTGGGGTTTCTGGCGGAGCAGAATGTATTCACAATGTATAGAGAAGCTTTTCAGGACCAGGGCTTTGTTAAAGCAGGGATAGGATCCAATGGACTAGATTAGTTAAGACGGTTTTCTGGTGTAGCCAGACACCACTTCGAAAAGAGGAGTAAGGTTGGGTGGGGATTTCAGTGTTACAAGGCAGGACAAGGACTTTGGACAGGGTTTCCAGTAGTGCAAGGCAACTTTCAAAAAGAGACTACGGAAGGACAGGGATTTACAGTTGAGCATGGTGAGGCTTCCAGAAGGGGGCCAACTGGTGCAGTGGTTTCCAGTTAAGCAATGTGGGTGTCGAGAGATGGGATAGTGTGGTGGGAGATATTTAATGGGGGTTTTGTAGAGCAGGTCAGGGCTTACAGCCATGGGGCTAATTGGAGGAGGGGCTTTGAGAAGGAGTGGAAAGTCTACAAAGGTGTAGGATAATTATGGGCAGGGTATCTGTTGGAGTAGGGTGTGGATCTGAGGGAGCATCCAATAGGGTTGGATTTATCTGGGGAGCAATCCAAGGCATTGAGAGAGTAGGAATGGGAGGTGGAGAGACTTGTTGTGAAGCAGAGCTGGCTTTCCAAGCAGGAGATGGGCTATGTGAGAAGCTTCTGGCCAACCAAGGCTGGGCTTCAAGGGCAGTTATACGGAGGTGGAGGGTTTTTGTGTAGCATGATTGGCATTGTGGAAAGAGGTAGGGTTGGGGCTGTGTTTGACAAGTTAGGCCACTTAGAAGCAGACAGAGAGGGGCAGAGTTTCTGATGAAACCAGAAGGGACTGGAGGGAGAAGTCTGGTTGTGGGGTGGGGTATGAAAGAGAAGGGAGGAGCTTGGAGGTACTATGATATGGGATCAATGGGTTGATGAGGAAATAGTGTAGTTAGGGGCTGGGAATCTGGTGGATGAAGTGAGGATTCAAGGGAGAAGCCCGATGTAGGCTGGGTTCTTGTTGGAGCAAGGAGAGATTCCCCATTTGTTAGGAAATGGAAAGGCTTGGAAAAATTTATATTAAGTGAAGTAAGCCAGGCCCAAAGAAACATAGCTCCCATGGTTTCCCTTATTTGCAATATCTAGTATAGGTGTCAGTCAAGCCGAAAAGGCCAGATAATGTGATGTTAGGAAAACAAACCCTTAAATATGTATTTTAATGTTTTTGTTTCTTTCATGCATGTGTTTCTAACGCATTTATAAGATTATTTCTTTGCTGCTTTGTATGTCCCTCCCCCACAGTGTAACCCCCGCTTTCACTATATTTGATGTCAGTATAACATGTGGAGGAGATGGGGACAAACAAGTCGTTTAAGGATTCAGGTGGACCTGTTGCAACATTGAGAAGTACAAAATGTCATGTCAAAACCAGCTTTACAATGTCGTTGTGTGGGGGGGAGGGGGGTATGATTGGTTGGGGGGGAGGGAGGAGGCTGGGAAGGGAGGTGAAGGGCAAACAAAGGAGGAGGCTGCAATGCTTGGTAAGAAATGTATGCATTATCCTGCCCATGTAATTGTAACCCCTCTGTACAGTATGTTCTCAAATAAAATAAAATAAAATAACAAAAAAAAGTTGTTGAAGTAAAAAAAAATTTTTTTAAATGTCTCACAGTAATAATGGACACTCTATTGTCTTAAAATTGTGAATGAATGAAACTTTTACTCTGACCATTTTAGAAATACTAAAACTATGTAAGTAGTAATAATGTTTTAACTTTTTATAATATTGGAAGGTGGGTATACAAAAATTAATTAGGAAAATATAAACTGTACACAGATTGTTCATTCTGCAGCATCAACTTTAATCTAAAAGAATTTGAAACAATAAAATTGCCATATAGTGAGATTGTAGCATGGTTTTTTTTCCAGTCATCAAAATGGTGACTTAAACGATGTGTATTTATCTTTGGATGCATCGCTATTAAAACATATCTAAGAAGGAAAACACTTCTATAGAGACCCTGAAGAGACTCAGAAGGATCTGTGAAATGATGTTGGAATAAAATTAATGACTAATTACAGTAGGAATTGATTTTCTGTAGGCCCAAAAATAATTTCCAGAAGAAAAGGCTGCATTGAAAAATAAACAAAACAACGAAAAGGAAGCAGGAAGGCAGACCTTGAAGTAAACATTATCCAATGAGCAATACCTATTGAGGCATGATTGCAATCTTCTTTTATTTAAGTTACAATTACTGACCTACGTTCTTCCCTAATGCCAAATAATAAAGCCATGAAAACGCAATAATCCTTTTCAAGGCCTTATACTTTACAAAAAAATTCGATGAATGTATTGCTAGAAAGTATAGATAAATGTCTGAGATGAAGAGTGAAGAACATATCCCCAATTTCTGGCTTCTCAAGATGAGAGGGGTACAAGCCAAAGCACAAGGGGAATGGACAGAAGTACATTAGTGCATACCTGTAGTTCCCAAGATGAAATAATTAATATAACAGGGGAGAAAATCAACATGATCATCACAGGATTTAACACTGGAGAGTAGAGAGAAGAACAGTGAAAAGGAATGAAAAATTACAAAGGATGCCCTTGCATATTTGGCAGAAGAGTGCGTGGCATTGAGGTCTAAACTATGTGGAGGTGTTATAGGAAACTACCTGTGCTCATATGGTGCCACAAGCAGTGAAGAACTTACGATTTACAAGACATTGAATAATCATAAAAGTCTTGCTTCAGTAGTACAGAGTTAAACCTTGATAAATTCTGTTTGGAAACACCTAACAGACTATAAAACCAAGACCAGAAGATTCAAATTGTATATAAGTAACTTGACTGTTCACAAAAATAGAGTTCAAAAAATCAAATCATATAGTGTGGATGCAAAAGCATAACATTATTAAGGTAACCGTTAAACCACACACATTTTATGGGAGTAGTCCTTATTATAAAAGATTTATTTTCCTTACACATTTTGGATGTACAAAACCAACAAAAAACAAAAGCAAAACAAAGAAAAGAAAATTGGCAATAGAGCTGGATGCCAGTGCTTCCTTCCTATTCCTAGATAGTCACGAGCCTGAGATTGGAATATCATGGTTCACAGATGTCTGGGGTAGCAATCCATGAGACATTTCTGTTCAATTATTCAATCAACGACAGAGTTAAACCTTGGTTCAATACTACAGACTCAGTCAATCATGAGTGAAAAAAAACAAGCAAGTGTTTGAGGCTCTGAGTCAAGTTTCATTAGTGTACATGTGTGTGCGTGTGTGTGTGTGTGCACACACACAAATGGAATGAGAGAGGAAGAGGGAGAGAAAACAGGGAATATTAAGAGTTTAAGGACTATCCTAACCATATATTAATAAAAATGAGGGAAACCATGGAACCTATGTTTCTTTGAGTCTGGCTTCCTTCACATAATATGATTGGCTTCTAAGTCTTTCCATTTTATTATGAAAGGGTCTGTGTCATTATTTCTGATAGATGCATAAAATTACATTGTTTCTATATACCACATTTTCCTGATCCATTCATCTCTTGAGGGGCATCTTGATTGGTTCCAATAATGCTCCCAAAAACATGGTTGTAGATTTAATGGGTTTTAGCTTGAGATCATTTCGACAAATGCCCAGGAGTTGGATTACTGGCTCCAGAGCTAAGTATATTTGACCTTACAAAATGAAGCTAATTAAAATGAACTCCAAAACATGGTAAAAACTGTCTTTTTTCAGATGTCAACCTTGATGTCGGTAGAGTATCTAGATCTTATTTTATTTCATTTGTCTTTTACCATTGGTTTATCCCTGGCAATCTCTGTCTTGATTCTGGTTCCTTCCATCTTGTATATACATTTATCTGATTTGGAGAAGGGAAGGGAAAAAATATAATGATGAAAGAATTAAAAAGAGTAACTCATTACAACAATGATATTCACAAGATACTATATAATGGAAATGCACTTTACAACTTTGGAGTGGGTGGGAGGTATAGGTGGTGGGAAGTGATAGGAGAACAACAATGGAGTGGGTAACAATATTCAATAAGGAATGCAACTTGCTCATGTAACTGTAACTACCCTGTATAGTATTTTTGAAATAAAATAAAATTTTAATATTGAGCCTATCCTAGACAAAATATCGTTTTCAAAATAATACATCTGTCACAGACCTTGTGAGTGATTCTAAAGTCAAGCTATTAGACTTGGAAAAGGATAGATTGGGAAGCCATCTCAAACAGCAATCGAAAGGCTGAGAGCTGTGCTCTGTAAAGGCCAAGCAGTCAAGGGAAGACAGGGGTATGATTTATTACCTCAAGAGTATTTAAGTTCGAGCTGTTGGACACTAAAAGATTAAGACTTCGGAGACACAATGGATGTCTGTGTTATGGTTAGAATGACTATTGTTCCCTTCTGCTCCCTAACAATGAGGGATTCAATTGTCACTATGTCTACAAACAATACTTCATGTTAATAGTTGTAACCACAAGCTATATTGATGTCTTTGCGGACATACCTGCAGCCACTGACCACCACCCCCGGTAGTAGAATGAATATAAAGTACGTCAAGCAGGATTTAAGGATCCAGAAGTTGGCAATGACGCTTTGGGTCCTCTAGTGTCTTCTTTCCTATCACTTCCTGTGATTTCTTAGTTCTTTGTTCAGGTATCCCATCATCTTGGTTGTCCCATAGTTGCAGTTAGTGACAGTACTGATATTCTGAACACCTCAAAACAAACTATGACAAACACTTCCTCAAAGAACATTGACAAATGTATAGGAGCACATGGAAAGATACCAAACATCAGCAGTCACCCTATGATCCTCTAGCAAGAAAGTACAATTCAGGAGTATCTTTACTTCTGATAATATGAGATAGATAATTGTCCCTAGGTATTTGGTATTGCATACATTTTCAGAAACACATATACATTGTGAAATAATGTCATTCATTTCATAGATCACAGACCATGTGACTGGAGTGATTACCCTAACATCTTATCTCAGTTTCCTGATTCAGAATTAGATGAGTGTGAATTGCCTAATTATGAGCATTTCTCCAAGAAACTCAAGAACACAAAATGAAGTGTCAGGGTCAGGCAGTTACATACCTGTAAGGATTTTACATATATTAGAGTAATATACGCCTACACTGATCAGCATTCATGGCACATTGGTGTGTTAAAATGGTATTCAGATCAGAAATATGCTAAAGCTTAAAGTAGGATGATGGGCTATACATTTTCAACGCAAGAGTGATGATCACCCTCTGCAATTATTCTCAGTGGAGAATCCTTCCTGTACATTTTACTGACTTAGCATCTATTCTGGGCTTTACCATTATCAGGCAGGGTCACACTGTACTGAGCTACAATACTGCAGCAACCTTAGCTGCCTTTGAATTTTATCTCCAATATTGATACCAAGGTCAACTCTGCAACTCTAATCACATAGTTAGTGAACACCTGGACTTTTCATGTGTGGCTAAATATTCAGCTATCACTGCTCATTGCCAGTGTTAAAGATCTCACTCCTTTAGATTTATTGTGTATCTTCTTGTATTTCCAACACTGCTTTAGATGTTGGAGTTTGAAATAGAGCTTTTAGTTTGCATTTGATTTATGGAGGTGCTAGTGGTGCCAGTTGAACTGCATGTATTATAATGTAAGTAATTTGATGTTTTGACATATAAATTTAATTTTGGCAATTGAGGAGGGGAATATACATGACTCACGCAAGTTTTTTATGTGTATTCGTATTGCTATATTGTGAACTTCCTAAAAGCCATCCATGGGAGCACATGTCCCTAATCCCATCACTTCTCTCACTGAGATAAGGCTTGAAAGGTCCAGACCACTTGGCGCTTCATAGTGAGAACCTTTCTACAAAGAAGAGGGAGAGAACAGCGAAAAGAGAAAATGAATCTTCCAACTGTTTCCTTACATTTTCTTTACACTTACCCATTGAGACCACCATAATAGTATTGTTTATGACTTCTTTCCTACACTTTTACTGTTCTTTGCTTTTTTATTTATGGATCTCTAAAAATCATATAAGAAACACATAAAAATGTATATAAATCATATAAGAAATCATAAAAAATAGTTTGTTAGGGATATATAATCCAAAAAGAATAATTTTAGGAAAGTAGTAAGCACATAAAATGTAATGCATTGTCATTGTTGAAAACTTCAGCAGTTGTATTTTTTACTCTCATAACAAAGTTTATAAACTAAGTTACAATAGTATTCCAAATGGAAAACAGAACTAGAAACATGAAGGGTAGCACTAAAGAATGCTACTGCTACCACTAATAGAGTAAGAATGAAATTTAGGCAAAATTCCTTCAGAGTAAAAGCCACAGGACAGCCCCAACATTACTTTCATTGTTCATATGAAGAAAAGAACTTTTTTGGTAGAAAAGACAAATTTTCACAGATATTAATATCAATTGGGTATATATTTCTTAAGGCCTTCAGGAAGGATGCTGTGACCATGTTGGTGGAAACTGACTTCTTTGAGACCTACTTCACAATGTGCAGACACCATTCCAAGCACTGCACTTGCATTAGGGTAATTTTAGTGCTCATGTCTGTTCTTCAAGTTAGGAAATGAATTAAGTATTTTATTAAAAACAGAAGTAGGCAAGAAGGCCAAACAAATTTCCCAAGTACCTAAGACTGATCAGTTGTCGACCTATAATTCAAATCCAGGTTTCCACCAGGCATATCTGAGGCTATTTTCTGTAACATTCATTACCTTTAAAGAGTTATGGAGTGGATGAACTCACATTATCTTCCTAATTATGGTTATAAGGGCAATAACAATGCTACAGAACATAAGCATTTTTAAATAAAAAGGGTGTGGATAATGAGAGTGTAAGTGATCTTAATACCAAATAAAGATCGGTTTAATTTCTACAAAAATACCTGAATAAACATCACTCACCGTTCACTGTTTATTATTCCTGGAGTAATTCCTTAAGGAGAACAAATCCCCTTTTTCTGATGAACACAGGCTTTTATCATTAAGTACCTTGAATACACAGGGAATAGTTTTTATGGATATATAATACAAAAGAAATAATTTTTGACTAGTTACTTTCTTGTTGTACTAAAGAATATCTATTCCCTATTCTAAAACTTATATCAATTTAATGGATATTAGTTTTATCAGTATAAATTAGGTGTGCATAATATATGTAATGTATTCTATTACATAACATATAAATGATATATTTATAATACATGTATCATTATTGATATTCTATAAATAATATTCTATAAACATTATAAATAATATATGTATAAAACTGGTTTTAGTATTATACTGTGAAGGATACAAGGAATGACAACTTTATTTAACTAAATATATTTGTATGTTTTAGTCACATAATTTATTTTTGTGCCAGTACTGATACTTGAACTATGGTCTGGGTCTTGTCCCTGAGCCATTTCACTTAGACTGGCTTCATATAGCTATCTTCAGATCTCAACCCCTAAGTAGCTGGGATTACAGATATGAATCATGTTATATATATATTTTTATTGTTAAAATACTGTACAGAGGGGTTACAATTGCATGGGCAAGATAGTGAGTAGATTTGTTATCAAGCATTGTAGCCTCCTCCTTTGTTTACCCTTCCCATCCCTTCCCATCCTCCCACCCCCCACACCCAATCCTCCCCCCCCCAAGTTGTAAAGTTCGTTTTTGACATGACAACTTGTACTTCTCATTGTTGCAACAGGTCCTCATGTTATATTTTTTGAATTCCATCCTTGGCATGTTCCTACATAATTATTTCTGAATGTTCAATTATGTTATGATATTCCATTTCTAAACCAATTCTGAATAAATAACTATTTATTGGGTAAAACGCTATGTTGCAATCGAACTTGTAAGGACCATACTTTACTATCAATTTTCAAAGACATTTCTAATTTAATTCCTGGACAGATGAGCAGAGAAATTAAATTATGTATGCATAATATACATAAACTACTATATTACATAAAATATAAATGATATATTTATAATATATGCATAATTAGGGATATTCTATAATTACTATAAATATTATATTATAAAACTGGTTTTAATATTATACTGTTAAGGATACAAGGAATGTCAACAACCCTATCTTAACTGTCTCATTTTCAACAGTATATAAACTATGCTATGAACATATAACTCAAGAAAGCACACACCTCTGTAATCACGTATTCACCTTCAAATATTCTCCTCAACATTATGAGGACAAGAAGTGGCACTGTGGTTCAAGTGGTAGAAGGCTCCCCTTGAACTGAAGAACTCAGTGATATGTTAACACCCAGGTCCTGAAATTAAACCCCAGGACCGACAAAAATACAATTTGAAGAATTAAAGCATTAGGGCTGGGTAGGAGACTCAGTGGTAGAGTGCTTGTCTTGCATTCATGAAATCCTGGGTTCAATTCCTCAGCACCACATAAGAAGAAAAAGTGGAAATGGCTTTGTGGCTCAAGCGGTAGAGCACTAGCCTTGAGATGAAAAGCTCATCAAGGACAGTGCCCAGACCCAGAGTTCAGGCCCTCCTACCACCACCACCACCAACTACAAATTAAAGCATCAAACAACCTGAAGTTGTTATCCAGAATAATGAGGGCAGCATTATCCGTTTACATGACTTAGTGACTTTAAGCCTAGTTTACCAGGGGAGGTAGTGGACAATTGTGTGTTTACCAAAACCTGCAAAATTCTTTTGTACTTTCCCAAGGAGGGAGAAAGGAGGGAATGTGAGGAGGAGGGGAGGTGTTTGGTGACCTTGCCTTTTGGTGCAATGATTGTTTTCTAGAATAAATTCAGAGAAATTCTGCTTGCAATCCTAGTTGCATGGGGAATGAAGAAGCCATGCCCTGGAAGTGTTTTTATCCTGTCCTTGGCCTGGTTCCAACCACCACTGTATAATCCAAGTACCACTTCAGGACCAAGAAGCTGTGAAGACTACTGATCCACTGGACAGGTAGACCTAACCACAGCCAGAAAAGGCAAAAAATGCAATGCCCAGGGCAGCACTGGAAATCTACACCAGGGAAAGTTTTTTTTATATTTTTTATTGTAAAAATGCTATACAGAGGGTTTACAGTTACATGAGTAAGGTAATGATTACATTTCCTATTGAGCATTGTTACCTCCTCCTTTGTTTTTCCCCTACTACTTCCCTCCCCACCTCTCCAACTCCTTCCTCCTTGACTCCTGCCCGACATTATAAATTTATTTTCGACACAGTGTCCTGTATAACTCATCGTCACAATGCATCCCCATTTCAGCATTCTGCTATAACCTTTCCACTCCCCAAATTACAAAAATGTATATAAAAGATGCAGAACCCTAAATCAAATACAGTGAAAACAGGAATTATACCATGGGGGTATGAACCTACAAAAGAATCCCATAGTGCATTATAAGTATATTAAAAACAAAAGGCAAGAAAAATAAAAACACTTGTGTCTCTGACTTGGGGTATATTTCGCTTAACATCATCTTATATGGTCATATGTACATAGCCTTTGATCTTTTGTGCTTGTTCTAGACATGTACTAGTCCTTGCAAACAAGGGAAAACATGGGACCTATGTTTTTTGGGCCTAGCCTTACTTCACTTAATATAATACTTACCAAGTCTTTCCATTTCCTAAAAAATGGGGCAATTTCATTCTTTCTAATGGAGGCATAGAATTCAATTGTGTGTGTGTGTGTGTGTGTGTGTGTGTGTGTGTGTGTGTGTGTGTGTGTGTGTGTTTGTGTGTGTATCACATTTTTTGGATCAACTCATGTACTGAGGAGCATCAAGGTTGGGTCCATATCATAGTTTTGGTGAATAATGCTGCAATAAACATGGTGGCGCTTGCAACTTTGGTATGATCTTGTTTGTGATCATTTGGGTAAATGCCTAAATGCCCAAAAGTGGGATTGCTGAGTCATTGGGGAGCTTTACCTGGAGTCTTTTCAAGAACTTCCATACTGGTTTACAAAGTGTTTAAACAAGTTTACACTCCCACCAACAATGCAATAAGAGTCTTTTAGACACATCCCCTCCAACATCTGTTGCTATTATATTTCTTGATTATAGCCATTCTAACTAGAGTAAGGTGCAATCTCAATGTTGTCTTGATTTGCATTCTTTTGTAGCTAGAATAGTTGAGCATTTCTTCATGTGCCTAATGGTCATTTTTATTTCCTCTCCAGAGAATTCTCTAAGTCTTTAGCCCACTTAGTTATTGAGCGGTTGTTTCTTTGAGGATTTGCTGTTGGAGAATTTAAGTTTTTGAGTCCTAAGTATATTTTAGATGTGAGACCTTGTCCATTTTATGTCTCATGAAATCTTCTACCAGAATGTGGGCTTTCTATTGATCTTGCTAACTATGACCTTTGCTTTGCAGAAGCTCTGATGTTTCATGTAATCCCATTTGTCCAAATTTTCTTTGATTTCTGTTTTTTGACTATTATAATATGTTTATTGTATACAGACTCCATTATCACTTGGAATTTATAATTCCATCGCATCTTGTAATAGCAAATTACTAGTTTCATAAAGAGATTAATTAAAAAATTAATTTCTTAACTTATCTTTCTTTACTCTTTGTTTCTGGCTCTCGATAAAGAAATTTTCTGCCTGTACTAAAAAGCTCTCGAGTTTATCCTATTCCTTCATGCAATGTTTTCATGGTGTCTTCTTTTATTTTGAGGTCTTTGATCCATTTGGAGTTGATTCTCATGCAGGGTGATATATACGGATCTAGCTTTAGTTTTCTACAGGTGTTTAACCAATTGTGCCAACATCATTTACTCAAAATGCTGTCTTTCTTCCATTCTATTTTTTTGCTCCCTTGTCAAACATTCGGTGACTATAGGTCAGGGGACTCATTTCTGACTCTTCAGTCCTATTCCATTGGTCCTCAGGTCTGTTCTTGTGCCAGACCAAGCTGTTCTTATTACTATGGCTTTTTCGTAGAGTTTGAAATTTGGAACTGATATTGCTCCAGTGCTGTTCTTTCTGCTAAGGACTGACAAACCTAAAGCCATCATTATACTTAATGGTGAAAAGTTAAGGACATTTCTTATAAATTCAGGAATGAGATAAGGATGTCTGCTCTCTCCACTACTCTTCAACTTAGTATTAGAATGCTAGATGGGGCAACAAGACAAGATGGGATCCAAATAGAGAAAGATGAAGTAAAACTATCCATCTTTGCAGATGAGCTGGTCTTGTATTCAAAGAACACCATGTACTCCACTCCCAAGTTACTTGAGCTGATCAGAAACTTTGGCAAACTAGCCGAGTATAAAATTCACCCTCAGAAATAAATGGCTTTCCTGTATTCCAATAACGATATGACTGTGGCTGAAATTGGGAAAGCAACCCCGTTTTAATATCCACACAAAAAATAAAATACCTAGGAATTAACTTAAGAGGTGAAGGACCTCTATGATGGAAATTTAAAAACCTGAAAAAGAAAATGAAAGCATAACTCAGGAAGTGGGCAACCTCCCACGCTCATGGATTGGGAGGATTAACATCATGAAAATGGCAATACTGCCAAAGGCTATATCCAAATTCAATGTGATACTTATCAATATCCCAATCTCACTCTTCAATGAAATAGAAGAAGCAATCCAAAAAGTCAGATGGAACAATAAAAGACACCGAATAGCAAAGAGGTCTTTGTGATAACCCTGCCTGTAGCTCACAAAACACTTAATTCTTAGGTCTGGACGATTGTTCCTAGATAGTGAATTACTTAAGTGTAATTTGAACGCATAAAACATGCATATAAAAATAGCATAGTTTCATCTCATGCGAAAACAACCTTTTTTCCATCTCAAATTTATTTCCTGAAAGGCATTTTTAGAGTGAATCTATTTTCATTTTTAGATGAAAGGCTTGTAGGAAACTATGTTCATAATCTGGCTCCTCCTCCCGCACCTCAACACCTAAAACACAAATTGCACAACGTATTTACAAGAAACAATAAAAAAAACCCTGGGAATGCTCAGATGCTGAACGTTTTTACAAAACCCAGAATAAAACTCTGCTGACTGAGGGAGGGGCTCTCTGAATAAATTAACAAACAAACTCAAAAAAGCAGCCAGGAGTACAAGATGTGAGTGTCCCTGGTTGCTACTCCATGGACAAGGAGCATGGAAGGGCTTCCTGAGCCTACTGGAGAGAGCATGGAAGAAGTTTCCTTGCCAGCCTGAGTACAAAAGTTGGCATCACCCCTCCTGGGCCTGCCTTTCTTGTCTTCTCCCCACAGCAGAACAGAATAGTTCTGTGCTCCATGAAGGATAAATATTGTACAAGCTGATCCACAGACTGGCTTCTGTTTAATCTGTACTCTTTCCTAGGTGGGCAGCCCCTGCCCTGTAGTGTATGTGTGGTCCCAGGGGCTGATCCTCAGGGCCCAGGCCCACGGAGCAGGCATGTGCTAGATGTGAGTCAGTGACATTGTGTCATTCACGCAGCAGCTGCCGGGTTGCTGCCCTAGCCCAACAGCAGGTGCACCCTGATCTTCTCCCACAGTCCCAGGAGAGGTGCCCACAAGGGTCCGATATGGTCATGCTGCCACTAGGATCCTACTTCACCAGACAGATCAGCATGCCAGGTGAAGTGGCTGCCGCCTGAATTACTAATTATTTTATAGAGCAGTATTAAACAAAGTGATACACATTACTGTATGATTTGTAATGCTCTATCCTTGAGTCTCTAGTCAAAAATCATTGAACTTTATACTAGCAAGAATGGATTTTATTGTTTGTATTCATAAAGCCGTAATGTAAAACTGAAATAAAAGTACAACAAATCTCTTAACCGTAAACACGTGATTAAATATCAGAATTTGAAAAATAATTGTATGGAAGTAGTACAAATAAAGTTATACTAGAATAGTAAAATACACACAAAATATATTACATTAGTTGTATTCAAGTGTAAAATAAGTAATTACAGACAGAATTCCTACTGGATAAAAATATTACAATGGTTTAACAAGTTGAAGTGATATAGTTTATATATTTTGTTTTTATAAAACTTATTTATATCTCTCAGTTCTGTTTATCTCAATGAAGGGAACTGTTAGAAGTAGATATTATATGTGGCACATCTTGCTTCCAGTACCATGAAGGGGAGTGGCACTTCCTTTTGGGAGTCCTGGGATGAAACCCACACCGGGCCCATGTAGACCGATCAGTGGTCCATGTGGTGACTCTAAGGGGTCCCAGGACACTGCATTGCTGCTGCAGCAAGTATAGCACTTGTTGCGGTGGGCTGTAGCCAACAAGGCTCCATTAGTGACCAAACCAAGCAACCCAGATTCAGATGTCAAAGCCAGGGGGAAGGCAGGGCAGACGCCAAGTCCTGCCTTCCATCAGTGCAGCCTACACTGCGAAAACTAGGCCCATTCCCCTGCTTTGGAGAACAACGATGGTAGGGGGTGAGCCCTTTGCCTCCAAATGGAGTATCCCTGGAATGGTACCCAGAGCTGGGCCCATATGGGCCAGAAGGGTGATGGAGGAGACTACACAGCAAAGCAAAAGGGGCTTCAGTCCCTCGGTGCTGCAGCTGGTGTGCTGCAAGTCCAGGCTCCTCTGGCACGGTTGGGCATATGTAGGGTTGGCCCTGTACCTGACTCCACAGGGTCCAGAAAATGGAGGTCCACAGAGATGCTGAAGGGGCTCCAGGTTGCTGAGCTGCTGCAACTGTCACAAGCCAGCTGGCAGAGGGGCCAGCACATGGCTCCAGTCCCCCGCCCCCCTTAAAGCCTGATGATGTGAACCAAGGCTAGGCTACCTAGCCCTAAGGAGGCAGACTGCATTCTCAACCTTCCTTTACCCATGGACTGTGCAGTGTACAAACATGGTGTCCCCCACCCCTCACTCAGGGGACAGGCAGTGACCCCAGAACAGAGTCTCTCTAGGATGGGCCACACACTCAGGAGCACAGAAGACAAGTACCAGCACAGCTGGAGGAGGAGAGGGCAGCAGTTGCCTCAACTCCAGCCCCATGGCTGCCAGCTGCTGGGTGAAATGGAGCAACTGAGACTGGGAAGTTAGGTGGGATGCGTGGGCGGGGTTCATCTAGCAATTCTGGGGAGCATGCACACACATCCATTCACTGCACATCCACCATAAGGGAGTTGGCCCCACATCTCAACGGGTGACCTAAGAAGGCATCCACACCCATAGGGACTACAGAAATGGAGTTTCACATAATGACTTGGAAAGGGCTCCAGGGCACAGCCTTGGAGCAATGAACAATTGGCAAAAAAAAAAAAAAAGAAAAGAAAAGAAAAAAGAAAGAAAAACGAAAAATGTCCGGGAAAACCATTCATCAATGATAACCTATTACACTTTAAAAACAGTTTTGCTTTCCTCTTGCCCTATATTTTTGCATGGGGACTTCTGAATTAGTGTCCTGTTTCCCTCTTCCTTCTCTCCTACCTCTACTTTCTCCCTGTGCTCTCCTCTTCTCTCTCGTGCTATGACCTTTCTCCTCTCTTACCCCTTCCTCCTCCTGTCCTTTCCTCTTTCTCCTACACTTTCACTTTCTTCTACATCTTTATCGTCCTGGGGGTTGGACACGCACTAAGCAAATGCTCTGCTGCTCGCTACAGGCCTCCAGTCTGGACTTCATTTCAATGACACTCTATTTCTTTGCTAAAAACCCAACAAAGTCTTTTGATTCAGGATTTAATTCATTGTACATATTCTACATCATGAATATGTGCTACTTCATACAGTGTGGCTAATAGGCTTGGATTATGCTTTGGGCTTCAGTTAAACTCATCAGAAACAATGTCTTTGAAGGCAAACTAACGTGATACTGTTAATCCCACATTAATGAAATGGTTACTTTGTATCTTGCAAAAGTACTTCCATATTGATCCCAGTTTAATGAACTGTCACTTTGTGGTAGCACCCACAGTAATACTAACCCAAGGATTGCTGGGGATCAGAAGATTAAGTCCAGACAGGAAAATCCATGAGATATGCATCTCAAATTAACTATTGAAAAGCCAGAAGAAAACTTGTGACTACGCGGTATAGTGCCATACTTCCACAGAATAAGCTGACGACAGGACGAGGCCTGAGTTGAAGACCTGTGGTGGGTGCACACACACACACACACACACACACACACACACACGCACGCACACACAATTTCCCAGCTAGAGCAATACAATATCTGTTTTCCCAATGACATATCTGAGTTCCAATCCTATGTGTTTGATGTTTTTGAAAGCTGTGTCATAAACTTACCTAATTTTAATAAATGACACCCTGATCACTATTATTTAATCCTGGTTGGAAAATATTTTAAGACACATTTTCATGTAGAAAATTGAGTTTTTTCTCCAAATTGTGACTGTCTTGGTTTATAAGAAAGAAAGAAATGTGCCTTTAATTCATTAGTTCATACATTAAAAAAGTAACCCTAACCCTAGAACAAGTTGCCTCTGCATTCAAAAAGCCACACAATATATATTAAATTTATACATCCTATCTTTGATTCAACTCATCTTTCTTAAAATTATTTCTAGTTTTACTCAATATCTTGTCATTTTTCTAACACGAACCCTAACTGGAACATTCAGGCTAATCCTCACACTAATCATATCCCAATCCTAATATTATTAGCAGTTTCCTATTTCATATTCATCCTAATTCTATCTTGACTTGTTATTCGAAGCTTAACTTTCAGTTTGACCCTAAATTTTCCATTTCCCTAATGCTAACACTAAACCCAGCTGGAACTGAAACCTAACTTTCAACCTAATCATAGTCCAAAATTAATATTAAAAAATACTCTAGTTTTTATTCATTGGAATGAATATTCCAGTTTGCACTCTGGAGATGAGTTTCAATTTGCCCTAATTCCAACAAATTTCCTGACTCTACCTCTGAAGTTATCTTGTTCCCTAACATGAACCATTATATTATTTGTCATCAGATTCTCTTATCAGGAAACACTGTAGTTTCCATTGATCCTACCTTTTCCTGAACCACAGTATTCTAAAGCAATTTCATATTTATTTATCATCTACTTATCAATGTTAACTCTCAACCTAAACCTGGCTGGAAAACGCTCATTAATCATTACAAGAATGATCACTGAGAAATATATGTATATATATATATATATATCATGGTAATGCTCTAGTTACTATTCATTCCCACATTTTTGCTTCTACTTGTTAGTGAAAGCTCAATTTTATACCAAAACTTTCCTATTCATAACACTAATCATAATCAGAACAAAATACTGACACTGATTTTAATCCAAATTATACGTCAATACTAACACTTACTAGTTAGTGTTACAATAGTTTTCATTCATCCTAATTTGATTCAAATATGCCTTCCAAACATAGGTTTCTATTTTTTTCCAATATCTTAGTCATTTTCTAACCCTAAACTTAATCTTAACTGGAATATTGAGAATAAATATAAGCCTAATTGCAAGTAGATTCTAATATTAATAGCAGTACACTAGTTCACATTCATTCTAATTCTTACCAGACTTATTCCAAAATTCACCATCAATTTGAGCCTCATTTTTTTTCTCCTTCACTCTAACCCTAAACGTGGCTGAATCCTAACCATAACCTTAACAGTAATGGTATCACAATTCTAAAATTTATGAAAAATGCTGGTTTTGTGCAATCCTAACTGAAATTCCACTTGTAATTCTTGAAATAATTTGCAAGTTTTCCTCAACCCTACAGATTTTCTCATTCTTATCTCTGAACCTATCCTGTTCCATAAAAGTAATCATTAAACCAATTGATCTCAAATCCTGATATTATGAAACACATTTTACTTCCATTATCCCAGCTTTTCCTGAATTCCTAGAACCTAAAATAAGTTCAAATTTAATTAACCTTTATCCTATTCCTTTTTTTTCTTTTGGTTGATTGTGGGATTTCATCTCTGGGCCTGGGCATAATCCCTGAGTTCTAGGCATAGGCATGATCCCTGAGTTCTTTAGCTCAAGGTGTGCACTTTACCACTTGAGCCACAGCACCACTTTCTGATTTTCTGATGGTTAATTGGAGATAAAATTCTCACAGACTTTCCTGCCTGGGATGGCTTTGAACTGCGATCCTCAGAAATTAGCTTCCTGAATAGGTAGGATAATAGGCGCGAGCCACCAGTTTAATATATTTCTTTACTCAATTCTCAACCCCCTTTAACCAGAAACCTAATCCTAATCACAACCTGAATTAACAACAAATGGTTAATGTAAGGGAAATTGTCTGGATTCTATTCAATCACATATTTTTTTGCTTCTACTTCTTAGTGGAAAACTTAATTTTACCCTAAAGCTTATCCTTCCCTAATCCTAACAAGAACTAAAACAGTAACACTTTAAACCAAATTATATATGAATGTTTAAGATAACATGCATACTTGTTTTCATTCATTCTAACTTTGATGTCATTCATTCTTCTTAAAATATGTGGCAATTTTACACAATATCTTACATCTTTTTCTCATTCTAACCCCAGCTCTAACTGGAACACCTTGCCTAATCCTAAACCTACATATAACCAAATCATAATGTTAATATCAAGCCTCTATTTCACAATTATCCTATCTCTTGCTCAGCGTGTAGTTCTAAATTTTACATGCATTTTGAACCTAAATTTTTAAAAATGTTTTTTTATTTCCTGTTGTTTTATTTTTCATTTTTAAATTTTATTTTATTGTAATGAGGCTTACATAGGGATTACAGTTACATGTGTAAGGTAATGAGTACATATCTTGTTGAGCATTGTTACCCCCTTCTTTGTTGTTGTCCCACTATCCCTTCCCTCTCCCACCTCCATCACTCTTCTCTCCCCATGTTGTAAAATTCATTTTCAGTACAGTTTTATTTTTGTTTTTGTTTTTGGTTTATCCTGATAATCCACTGTACATCTTGAATTAAGTTGCAGTTTAGCTTAAATCTTCCAAATTACTTTATATGTGCATATATGAAAATATAATTTTATGTGAAAAACAGAAGATCTTTGGAGAAAGGAGTAACAAAAAGGAAATAGAGGGAGCAAAATCAAATATTTTTAATAGATTATGGAAAGAGCATAATTAAACTGCCACTTCTGAAAATTAATAACCATTAACAAAATAACTAAAAATAAATAAATAAATAGCACACTGCCTTCCAGTGTTCTTGAAGAGAACCATGATATGTCTTGTGAAAGAAATAATTGTGTTAGATAAACTTTGTTCATGCATAATTTATATTGTTATTGGCCACTTATTTAACTTAATGAATAAAAATTTATCAAATAAGATTTCATGACAAAAATATAAATCAGTTACTTAATAAATGTTTGAGAAAAAGTTATAATCATGAGTTTTAAGAAGCTAAATTTCTATTTCCCTACAAAGCAATGATTAAGGTTTACTAACCTAGTATTTCTAGTAAGTTTAGAGAACATAATTGGCATGTAAAACAATGAACTGTACATCTTGTGTTTTGGATTTTAAACGTTGTCTTTTATTCAAATGAATACTTAGGTTTAATTTTCAAAATAAATGCAATTTTATCTCCTTTCAGAACAAGTAATTACCCTGCAATTAAATGTACTAGGATATTCAGGTATTTAAAAGCTAAATTTTCTGTTATGTAGCTCTACATATTCAAAATGACATGATTTTTCTATTTGTAAATGTCTAACCTGTGAGATTTTTTCTTCATTAATATACATTATCACATGAGGTTGTTGTGAAGGCTCCAGTAACCAGTGAGGTCAAAAACATTTCCTGAATTCTAAATTTTAAATCTAATCATTTTTAACCTTTGATTATATCATTTATTGTCTCTTCAGAGCAATGAAACTAAAATAAATACTACTTTTTAAACATTTCACTCACATTGTAAATAATATTAACATAGGTTAAACAGAGACTAGTCATTTCAAACTCACCATATTTGATGATCTTAGCGTGAAGAATGTAGAGAGTATAAGAACCCTATACTCAATATTTTTGGCTAGATTAAATTAAATGATATATCTGGATTTCTAAATTGGAGTAAATCACATGGAAATAGGAAAACAAGAAGAAAAATGATTACTTTGGGATCACTTTCTTCTTAAAAATTTTTTTATTGTGAAAATATCGTACAGAGGGGTTACAAATATATGGGCAACGTAATCAGTTCATTTGTTATCAAGCATTGTTGCCTCCTCCTTTGTTTCCCCTTACCATCCTTTCCCATCTCTACCCCTTCACCAGCCAAAGTGGTAAAGTTCGTCTTTCGACATAACGTCTTGTACATCTCATTGTTGTAATAGGTCCAACGGTATCCCTAAAATTATGAAACAAAAACTTCTCCAAGAAATATATTTTTCAATAAAATGTTTCAATTCTTAGGTAAAGTGCTTTATCCTTCAAATATTGAGGGATAAAATTTTTCTCAAAATAGAAATTCTGCAAGTAATCTAATGTATGTTTTCATGCACAAAATTCTATGACTTCTAGTCTTGTTATGTGATTTTCATTATATTTTTATTGAGAAATGATTCCTAATTATATTTATTACAAACTTCTGTATTTAAACAAATCATGCCTGTACATGCTAATTTACATAATTTAATACACAAACAAAATTATATTTTTTCCTGTCTCCCACAGGTAAGGATGAGGTGCTGAAGTATATTAAATGAAAGCACTCTAAAAGAGAGTCTATGTGTCTTTCCCCTTCTCCTCCACAAATTATACCGACATCAAATACAGTGAAAGCAGGGGTTATACTGTGGAAGAGGGACATACAAAGCAACAAAGAAATAATCTTATAAATGCATTAGAAACAATGGCATGAATGAAAAAAAAAAACATTTGAATACATATCTTAGGGTTCATTTCCCTAACATCACCTTATCTGACCTTTTCTGCTTGATTCAGACATATACTAGATATTGCAAATAAGGGAAACCATGGAACCTATGTTTCTTTGGGCTTAGCTTACTTCACTTAATGTAATTTTTTCCAAGCCTTTCCATTTCCTAACAAATGGGGCAATGGCATTCTTTCTGATGGAGGCAACAATGAGAACTACAAGTCGTTATGTCGAAAACGAACTTTACAACTTGGGGGGGCGGGCAGGATTGGGTGGGGGGTGGAGGGAAGATGGGAAGGGATGGGAAGGGGAAACAAAGGAGGAGGCTGCAATGCTTGATGAGAAATGTACTCATTATCTTGCTCATGTAATTGTAAGCCCTCTGTACAGTATTTTCACAATAAAAAATAAATAAAAATTAAAAAAAATAAAAGAGAGTCTATGTGGACTGGAAATTTGCAACATGAGGATGGGACTCATGAGCACTTTCTACTTGGCTGAACAGGAGTTCTTGTCTCTACAGTACTTTCTTGCCATTTAAGCACACAGGGAAAGCCACAAAATTTGAAGTTCATATGAAAGAATTACACTCCTAAAAGTTGTGGCAACCCTGCTCAAAAGCTCAATTTTATCACTAGTTCTTTGTGCTTGCTGGCTGATCAATTTCCCTATCATATTTACATATTATTAAGCATATTAGTCATTCAACTGGCAGTACATGGCAGAAGACTCCTGAAATCACATCTATGGCTGTGTAATATTTAGAAGATAAGGAAAAGATTATATTGATCTTTAATTCCTCCCTTTTGCCTTCAATATAGTAATTAATTGTCAAAACAATCGTATAAGATGTTAGTCTATTTTCCAAATTTAATTAGAGTTTTTTTTTTTTTTTTTTTTGTCGGTCGTGGGGTTTGAACTCTGGGCCTGGGCGCTGTCCCTCAGCTCTTCAGCTCAAGGCGAGCGCTCTACCACTTGAGCTACAGCGCCACTTCCGGTTTTCTGGTGGTTTATTGGAGATAGGAGTCTCACGGTCTCTCCTGCCCGGGCTGGCTTTGAACCACGATCCTCATATCTCAGCCTCCTGAGTAGCTAGGATTACAGGCGTGAGCCACCAGCGCCCAGCTAATTAGAGTTTAAGCAAGTGTTTTTTGCACTAAAGTGATGACAGTAGTATCACAGCTCTGATAGGAGCACATCCTCCCTAACAGGTAATGCTCTATGGACTGTAAATATGGACGCCACACTAAATTCTCTCTCTCTGTCTCTCTTTTTCTCTCTCTTCTCACACACACACACACACACACACACACACACACACACACACACACACACACACACACACACACACACACATAGTGCTGCCACCCAGACACATCGGAGATCAGTTTCATTCCTTTGTAATTATAGTTGATTGATGTTTGTTCCCTTGCTTTTCTTTGATTCAGGATCTTGCTTGGACCTGTATGTTTCCCCGAGATCAAGTCCTTTCTTAGTATACCGTGTATCTTTGTATGTTTCATGCCAATTAACAGTAACTTGAATACAATATCTTCAAACTTGACATTCAAGTCAAACTCCATGAATTCATGCTACTATTCCAAAATATTAAAATGTATTGGATCTAGGGACAGAATGCCCACCTTGTTATTTTAGAAAGAATTGACATCATGAAAAATAAGAATATTAATCAGGTACTGAGGTAAGAGAATGGAAGTATGTGGGAAAATGTAGAATACTGTATGTGTGTTAGAAATAGAGAATAATAGGCTCATTTATTGAAAACTTGTCATCCTATATTGAAAGCTCAATTTATGTATACAGTTTTCCAGGTACTTTTCTTACCTATCACTTCTGATCACAAATCTTCTTATGAATGTTTATAGTATCTTTGAATAAATCACACAATTTGCACGTACTTATCATCTTAAGGAAACACAGTCTGCTTCTACGTTTTTCATTATATGTGACAAACCCTTATTTTTTGTTTCCCTGTTTGCTGAATAAATGTATTACTGGAAACAGAATATTGACAGCAAATCTGAGTGTAATTTTCATTTTGTAAATTTCAAATATAATATAAACTTTGTATTGACGAGTTATTTTTTTAAATGAGTGATATTCATGAACACAATATTTTGGTGCCTTTAAGTCAATTGAGAATTGCTGTGGTAGTTCTTGTGTCTTTTGACTTACCCATTATGTTATTCATGTATAAACATTGCATTGCACTTTTTTATTTTTATATATAAAATAATCCCCAAGGGTTTACTTTAAAGTGATAATGGAGGGAGGTTGTCTTCTTGTTCCAAACTTTATATTTACGTCAGTGAAAGTACTAGAAACACATGATGTTTACTGGAGCAATATAAAAGATGAGAACGTATTTCTAAAGAGAATGGATTTATTGATTAAAACATAGAATAGAGTAAAATAGTCAGGTTTCTTGTTTGAGAGTGCATAAATTTCATATGAATGTAGCTCAAGATAACATTCAAAGATAAATTCATATTTATATTACTGAGATTTACATCACAATATAAGAAATATAGGTATTTTAAGAAATTGGTCATTCAAAGCCCTAGATACCTAATGGATGAAAAATGGACTTGATAAAAAGCAGAGGAAAACAATTAAACATGCATCTATTATGATTTTATAATACTAAATGAAAGCAATGGAGCTTTTCCCTTTCTGAAGAAGAACGTTTAGGAACTAATTTTAATGTAAGTTATAAATTGTAATGAGTCTAAAGTCTTTTCTTCCAAGATATCCAAGAGTACTATACTCATCCTTTCAAGAGTAAATTAGTAATTATTTTCATTAGCTTTGCTTAATATGAATTTATTTGTAGTAAATAGATTAAAATATCTTCTTTCTCCCAAATTTAATAACAAACATTCTGTCTCTTTCTGTTTCTTCATACAAGCCTGAAATCACTACTTCAACGTAATATAAGCAGAAAAACAAAAATAACCTGATACAACAATCGCAAATCCTAAATTATGTAAAAACATCCATAATATAAAAATAAATCTGAGGAAGAGGAAAAACAATAACAGAATAACAACAGAAAATTACCCTAGTAATCTCTAATGAAACAGAGGTTTATAGTCCTAGCAGATACTCCATTTCTAGAGGGTCACATTAAATCAGCTATAATTATAGATATGCTATAAATATGTCTATAGATATGTCTATAAATATAGAGATAATTATAAACATATCATTCATAAGAAGATTTTATACTGTCTTCACAAGAAAATAGAATTCTATGAAAAGGTTCCAGCCAGGTAGTTGACTGCTATGACTGTGTTGACCAACACATTCAAATGCACATCTGCAGTGTGAAAATAAATGGGCAACATGGAAAAAAGCAGGAACAGAAGCGTACATCAGAGAAAGCCACATCCATACACATAGACAATTCACCATACTACTGGACAGTCCGAACTGTCACTGTAACCACAAATATTAACATCACAACATCTCACCACAACTGTTTTCTATTCCTACACTTAATGGACCTGACGAAAATGCAAATCCAGAAAAGCAAATCATAACAGGAGACCAAACAAAGACCTGGCAAATCAACCAAGAACATAGAGAGTCACCTATTAAGATCATAGATTCCCCCAAAAGAACACCTCCAAATGGACAAAAGAAATCAGAAAAATACAAGAAAATAGATGTCAACGTAGTATAATTCACACAGTAAATAACCAGGCATTTGAACAGACAATCAAGGACCTAGAAGAGAGTTATCGAAACTTATTACATATACTGCTGAAAAATGTAATTAATGGAAAGATAGAAAACCTCTACAAGGAAATTTGTGAACAAATGAGACCAACCAAAGATTAGCAAAATAATTCATGGAGACTACAAACAAAAAAATCAATAAAGTCTGAGAAGTCAAGGGAGTTCAAGAAAAACTGGATGCCTAGTTAAAAGATATGAGAGAAGACACAGCTAAGAAAACAACCCTTGCAAATCCCCCACCCAAAGAAAAAATGTACAGAGGGATGGGAAGGTGGCTCAGTGGTAGAGCACTTGTCTTGCCTGCCTGAGGACCTGGGTTCGATTCATCAGCACCACATAAGCAAAAAAAAAAAAGAAAGAAAGAAAGAAAGAAAGAAAGAAAGAAAGAAAAATCCTGGAAGTGGCACTGTGGCTCAAGTGGTAGAGCGCTAGCCCTGAGCTGAAGAGCTCAGGGACAGTGCCCAGGCCCAGAGTTCAGGCCCCATGACCGGACCCCAAAAAATGTACAGAAAGTCCATAAAAGACCTAAAACAAAGCTTTAATAGAAAGATAGAACTCCTAAAAAATTACCAACTAGAAGACAGGGAAATAAAAAACAAAGTAGAATGCCTCCACAGCAAATAGATGACATAGAAGATAATCTCAGGGCCAAATACAGAATAGATCTAATAGGAAAGAGGAAAAAATCACTTAGAACAAATCCAAGAAATAAGAAATGATCTTGCCAGAACGTCAAGACTCAGTTAGAAGATCAAATTTCGGAGAGATTGGTATCAAGGAGAAGAGCAGGAAACTAAATGGATGGGAAACATATTACAGAATTCTATCAGAGAACATGCCAAACATCCAAACAGATAGGCTCATTCAGAGAAGAGAAGCCTTTAGAACAAACACAGAATTCTAGAACTGAACAATCCACCATGACATCCTAATCCATTAGAGGATCATTAACGATCAAGGAAAGGATTCTTAAAGCTGCCATACAGAAAAGATTGATTATTTATAAAGGATATACAGTCAGAAGAAAAACAGATTTCTTAGCTGATATGGTGAAAAGGAGAGCCTGGAATGATATATGACAAACACTAAATGTAAACAACTACCAACCGTGAATAAGGTCCCACGCCAAACTTTCCTTTACATTTAAAGAATAAATAAACATATTTCATGACAAAGACAACTTGAAACAACGTATCTCCACCAAATCAGCATGATAGAATTTAATCAAATATATCGTACATAGAGAAGATCAAGAAGAACAGGAACTGCTTATATAAATGTTCCTTACCAGAGTTCAAGGTAAATTTATTAAGAGTAGATCAGGCACAGCTCCTAACAACTGGTGTATAACATATCAGGACTTATCAGATATTTCTGTCAACTCTCAATATCAATGGACTTAAATTTCCAAATAGAGGACATAGATTAGGTTGCATTTAAAAACAAGATGCATCCTTCTAGTATCTATGAGAGACACATTATCAAACACATTCTATGAAGCTAGAATTAGACTCTTCCCCAAATCACATAGGGACTCACCAAAGAAAGAGAACTATGAATTCAACTCTTTGATAAGCATTAAAGAAGAACTTCTTAATAAAATTCTCACTAACCAATTTCAGCAACTACCAAAGAAAAATCATATGGTATGATCAAACAGGATTCATCTTAGATACAAGTGGATTTAATATTCTTGTGAATAAACGTAAAACAAACTATCAGCAGAAGCAGGGACAAGAAACACATGATCTTCTATAGGGATGTAGAAATAGCTTTGAACAAGCTCCAGTACCGCTTTATGTTTAAAAGGTCTGAGAATCAATATAATACTGAGTATGTATATGACACAGATAATTAGCATTTACCTCACGGTGGAAGCCTAAAGACATTAACATCAGGAATGAGACAAGGATGTGCACTCTCTCTACTACTCTTCAATATGGTAGTGGAATTTCTTGCAAGAACATTAGACAAGAGAAAAACATAAAGCAGATCCAAATATGGAAGAAGTAAAACTATCCCCTTTTACAGATGAAATGACCCTGTATTTAAAGGACCCTGTGGCTTCCTCCCTCAAGTTAGTTCAGGTGATGCTACCCTTCAGCAATGTACCAGGGGGAAAAACCACAAGAATCATTAGTTTTTCTGTTACCAACAATGGGAAGATCCATGGGGAAATCCAAAATACAACCTCATATGTATTAGCCTCAAAAACAAATCAAATCTAAACAAAACAAAACAACAACTACAAAACTAGGAATTAATTAATTTAACTAAAATTGTGAAGGACCTATATGTGAAAACTTTAAAAATATAAAAAGGGAAATTGAAGGAGATTCAAGGAAATAGAAAGTCTTTCAATGTTCCTGGTTGGAAGAATTAACATTTTAAAAATTGCAATACTGGGCTGGGATGTAGCTCAGTGGCAAAGCGCTTGCCTAGCAAGTGCAATGTCCTGGGTTCGATCCCCAGTGCCAAAAAAGAAAAGACACACATAAAAATTGCAATACTTCCCCCAAACAATTGGCAATGCAATACTCATCAAAATCCCAACAATATTCTTCAGTGCAGTAGAGAAAGCAATCCAACTTTAATATGGAATTACAAAATTACAGATGATACAAAATGCTTAGAAATGAATTTATGGGCCTATAGTCATCTTACACACATACACACACACAGAGAGACACACAAATACACACACACACACACACACACACACACACACACACACACACAAACAAACAATGGGATTACATTCAACCATCAGAAAGATGACTTTTCACCAGTGGTAAGGAAAATGAAAGGTTTGGGAAAATTACATTAAATGAGAAAGGAATGCAGACACAGAGCAATATAGGTTTCATGGATTCATTCACTTATTGAAACTAGAAGGTGCATACAAATCTATAAGTAATCAAGACAGATTCTACTTCGTCCCAGTTAATATGGCCATTACTAAGAAAACTAACAGTAGCAAATGCTGGCCAATTGGGAACTCTATTACACTGTTGGTGGGAAATTAAACTGGTTCAACTATTGTGGAATGCAGGACGGAGTTTCCTGAAAAGACTAAACCTATATCTCCCTTAAGCCCCAGTAATTTTCCTCCTGGGCAGTAATCCAATCAATAACAAACAGCCTCACATGAAAGCTCCCAGTATATCCATGTTCAGGGCCCAGGCCCAGAGTTGAAGGACTGGAAAAAATTTACCACTGCTGGTATTTGTTTCCGCAAATATGAACCGTTTGATATAAGATAACAAATGAATCTATTTCCAATAGCTAGTTTAGGACTTAAAGGTAGTGGGTGATAAAATGGCTCCTTTGTTGAGTGTTAAGAGAAGATGTAGGCAATCCATGAAATGGGGATATGTTGTTGTTGTTCGAGGTGCTTGAAGTCTGGGCTTGGGCACTGTTCTTCAACTCAAGGTGAGTGCTCTACCTCTTGAGCAACAGTGCCTCTTCTGGTTTTCTGGGGGTTAAATGGAAATAAGAGTCTCAGGGACTTTCTTGCCCAGGCTGTCTTTGAATTGAAGTCCTCAGATCTCAGCTTCTTGAGTAGCTAGGATTACAGCTGTGAACCACTGGCACCAGGTAAAAATGGGGGATTTTTAGAAAAGAAAATCGCCCTCTTCACCTGTATCTAAATCTCAGATATTACTATTAGAACACTTCACCTTTTACTCATTTCATCAGATATTTGTAAATTTTCTCTTTTCCTTCATGTGGGAATACTGCAGTCAGTATCAATTCAGCTGGGAGACTGGATCAATTGTATGGTAATTACTAGCACCTAATTTAAGAACTTTTACATCAAAACAAATAAAACCCTCATTTGGAATAAATGTGTTTTCTTTTTATTACAAATCTGTGCTGGATTACTTCCTAATGTGATATTGGACCTTCTAAGAGAATGATGCCATTTTCTTTCTCTTCAGTCTTCTCCCACATATGGTCAAATATTTAAGAATTCAAAGATTTGAATTGATAATTGATTAAGCTGACTTCTAAGAAAATGTGAATTTCTGGAATTTGGTCTGCTGTCTTTTTTTTACATGCACAGGATTTCTATGATTTATTTGTTCTACAAGGAATTCTACTTTCTAATCTTTGTGTGACCAATATTAGTCTCTCTGATCAGACTTTCTGACCCTCTCTCTGGAGTCTCATTTGAGTTTGCCTCATAAAAATATTTTAGCTATCGGCTAAATGACTCTCAGCTTCAGTTTTTTGCCTGACTTCATGTAGGCTGTAATAGCAACCCTGCTTGGCTGTGCTTACTGGAGTGCTTTTTGTGTGTTTGTGTGTGTGTGTGTGTGTGTGTGTGTGTGTGTGTTTTGTTTTAGAGGTCTAGGATTACTATTCAAGTTAGTAGTTTCTCTTGGCCCCTGTGATCCCCTGGCCTAGAGTCAATGGTTTTTTTTCTAAAACTACAAAGAACAGCTTACTAAATTCCTGTTTTAATTGTCCCACAATGAGGCAATCAGGCATCATTGCAAAGCCATCAATAGTGCTTTGTAACCACTTACAGAAGTTGTCTATCAAGATGGCTTTCCAAGGTTGACTGTGAAAATTGTTCATTTCCAACTAGGAACCATAAAGTACATCACATTCCTGGGATCAAACTTTTGGAAGGAAGGTTCCTCTTCTTTCCTTCTCTTATGATAAATTAAACCGTAATATTATTCAGTTGTGGAGCCTGGAGCACATTTTCTCAAGAATATTCTGTAGTGTAAAAAAGGACCAATTTTCAAAATAAAGGTGAAAATACTTGTCTACTACAGACTGATTTATCTTGTTTATATCTGTTGATATTTTCATTACCTCAAACACATGGATAATTTATATTGGTATTAGACAAGTGGCAAAGGATTAATGGAATAAGCATTCAGTTTACTTTTGTATATCCAATATAATACATTAGCCCATTATGGAAAATTAACTATAACTGTAGAAAAATGTCAGGAATATAAAATAAGCCTCAAGATAGGGTGTGGAAGATGGCGGGGGAGAAGCTGGAGGCTAAACAAACTTTAGCATAAAAAGCAGTTTTAGTGTTCCAGTGAACAGTACTAGGCCAGAGAATTACACCAAGTGTGCCATCACAATACAGAGAGTTTGGCTAGAGAGGGAAAATCAAGGCAAAGAGACAGATCTGAGCACTTGCCAGGAGCTGTGGCAGCGGCAGCAGCTGTCACACCTGCCACATGGTCTGGGACAAATGCACCAGATGCAGCGGGCAAGCTGATTCTACACAACACCAGCAAGAACTGACAAGGAGCAGATATCTTCACACTGCAGATAGCAGATCAGAGATAACCCAGGAACCAAGACTCTGGCATCATGAGTAGAAGCCTGACATACTCACTCCTTCTCATGGATCAGAGGAGGGAAGGCATTCATCCCCCACCCCACTACTGGAGAGCTCCATCTTTGATACTGACAAAGGCTCTGCTGAGCTGCCAGTTCCAATTCAGCCTTGGGAGATAACAAGACAGCTATTTGGCAGGTCACAGGAACCTGCCCAGACCTGCCAGGCTCAACTCCACCCAGGAAAAAGTTACCCACCCCAGGCAGGGGAAATCTGCCACCTGGGAGTGGCTTTCTTCACTGGGTAAACAGAGCCAGAGGCTGCCCCTCCCTACAGCAGCCTAGTCAGTTGAAATTCAGTAAACATAAACTCTGAGAAAGGCTCCAGGCTGTGCTCTGTGAGTGTCTCAGAAGCTAGCCCCTCAGGGAAAAGCTACTGTTTGCTGAAAGGCCTCAACTCAACCCAGAACCTAGCCTCATCAAAGCATCACCAAACAAGAGAAAACAGATATCTCCCTCTTTTGCAATACTCAAAAGAGATCCCTCTCCCACTGAACTAGCCTGAGAGGAGGATCACAAAATCCTCGCTAAAGCAGAGCATTATCTGCTTGCCCAAACAAACTGCCTTAACTAACCAATCAAGCCACAGGAAAACCAAACACCACAAGCAGACCAGGGACTCCACCAAGAGGCTCGTTACTGACACAAGGGAAATACAGAATCTTCCCATCCCTCAGCCCACAAAAAAAAATCAAAGTACTTTCTTATTGTTTTTGTACCTTATTTTTATTTATTTTTATTTTTTTGTTTTTTAAAATTTTTGTTTTTATTGTTTATTGTTTTCTTCCTCATATAATTTTTATTTTAGGTGAATATATGTGTGTGCTTATTTTTTAATCTCTACTGAACTTTTGATCCTTTTCTTTCTTCCTTTCTTTCTTTCTTTCTTTCTATCTTTTCTCATTCTTTTCACTTCTTCTCTTTCATTCTTTTCTGCATGACTTAATTGCTGTTCTGCTCAACCTCAAATATACCTGTCATCGATTATTAGATCTTATACTCCATTGTGTACACACTTAATCCAGAAATTTATTACTCAATTCAAAACCTCATAGACTTAAATTCTTTAATAGCAGTATTACCTCTTTATACCCATATAATATTTTAAAACATTTTTATTTTTCTAGTTTTTCATATTTCCTTTCTATGCCTCCCCTCCTCTCATCCCATCACCATTCTTCTCTGAATACTGCTTCTTCAAACTTGCAGTTTTTAAGGGTTTCAATTTTTAATATTAAATTTTTGTTTTTCCATTTTTTCTTGTGATTTTTTTCCTTTTTCTTCTCTTTTCTTACTCTTTTTTCTCTCGCTGCTATCATTCTGTCCAATCAATTTCCCTCTTTGAGATGAGGACATGGTTAAATCCACTCTTCCTCACCTTCCCACATCCCTCCAATCCTATTGTTCCCCAAATTTTACCTAAACCTAATAATTTCTGGTTGCCAAATTCTCCTTTGCTGTTCTTAGTCCATTAAGACATAGTTGTTTGATGTTCAATAGATTGCATCTCTTAAACCAGATTGTATCTGCAGACTTTTGACTGTGCAACTAGGGACTTTGGTTGATGCTTACCTTAAAATAGTGTTCTAGCACAAAACATGTTATTCTCATCCCAAATGGGCAGAACAAGCCTGAAAAACACAAGAAAAATGGCAAGCCTGGGGTTCTCAACTCCCATTCATGACAATCAGGGGAGAGAATAGATAAATAATAATCCAGAGGAGAGTTCCCAAAAAGCTCTACAAACAATACAGGTAAACAGGGTAAATGAAAAGAGTTAAAACCTGCAAAACTCTCAGTGTGAGCATGATAGCGAGAGAGAGAAGGCAAACCAAAGATCAATACAGGAGACTCATGAGCTTGAGGAAGCTACTCAAAGATTGATACAGGAATTTCGTGAGCAGATTGAGAACACTCAAAGAGAAATAAAGGAATGGTGTGAGCAGGTTGAGATCAGACAAAGAGATAGACAGGAATTGTGAGTGTAGGTTGAGATCAGTCAAACAGATAGACAGCAATTATGTGAGCTGGCTGAGAACAGACAAAGAGAAAGTCAGGAATGGCGTGAACAGGCTGAGAACACTCAAAGAGAAATACAGGAAATGTGTAAACATGGGGATCTTAATCAAATAGAAATACAGGAACTGAGAGATTGGGATGAGAAAGGACAAAGATGAATGGATGCATTCATGGAATACAGAAACAGAGAGCTGAAAGAAATCAGGTAGACAGTAAAGGGAATGCTCATTGGAGAACAACAGAAGGAATGGGAGTCCTAGGAAACCATAACAAATCAACTAAGTGATTTGAGAATAAATACTGAACACCAAATTAAGGAAATAAAGAACTTCTTACAAGATCTAGAACAAAGGTCCAACAAAGAATTTGAAGTCATCAAAGTCGACCAATTAGAAGGAGAAGAAATAAAAAATGAAGTAGAAAGTTTGACAGTAGGTTAGACCATGTAGAAGATTGAATCTCAGGGATTCAATACAGCCTAGATACTATAGAGAAAGAACATAAGCCCATCTAAGACAAATCCAAGAAATATGATTTATCTATTCAATTCTATTTGGAAAACACCATCAGAAAGCCTAATCTGAGGATAATGGGTGTAAAGGAACACCTAGAGTCAGAAGTTAATGGTCTAGGAAATTTGTTTAACAGGATCCTAGCAGAGAACTTCAAACATGCAAAAAGATAGGGCTATTCAAATACAAGAAGCTTTTAGAACTCCAAATAGACCAGACCAGAACAGGACATCCTACTGTCAAATTATTATCCGCACAGGATCAATTCAGACTAAGAAAAAAATCCTTAAAGCTGTCAAGGAGAAAAGATCAATAACCTATAAAGGGAAACCAATTAGAATCACCTAAGATTTCTCAGCAGAGACAATTAAAGCAAGAAAAGCCTAGAATTATGTATGCCATAACCTAAAGACAAGCAACTATCAACCAACAATACTGTATCCAGCTAAACTCTCCTTCATAACTGAAAGTCAAATAAAAATCTTCCGTAGCAATGAAAAATTGAAACAATATATCTCCACCAAACCAGCTCTACAAAGATACCTAAAGATGTCCTACACATAGAAAACCTACAAGACCACAATAAACACCAAGAAACCACACCCAAACTGAGAATCCAAGAACCATAGGAAGAACCCTGTTGTGGCAGCCACAAAGAAGGTGAATAAAAGGGCAACAACTCCCAAATACCTCTAAGTCCTACCTCTTAACATTAATGGGCTTAACGCTTCAAGTAAGCGACATATACTGTCTAGTTGGATTAAAAAGGAAGATCCTTCTACCTATTGCCTTCAGGAATCCCACCTTGTCCATTAAAAACTACACATTTTGAATGTGAAAGGCTGAAACAAAATCTATCCAGCAAATGGGTCCAATAAACAGGCAGAAGTTGCAATACTAATATCAAATAAAATAGACTTCAAATTAAAATTAGTTAGAAGAGATAAAGAAGGTCTCTTAATACTAATTAAGGGATCTCTACTTCAGGAGAGATTACAATTCTAAATCTCTATTCCCCAAACAATGGAGCATCCGAATTTATCCAAGAAACACTACTTTCTCTCAAATCTCATATAGATCCAAATGAATTAATTGTTAGGGGCTTTAATACACCACTATCCCCACTAGATAGATCAACTTGGCAAAAACTCATCAGAGAAACCACAGATATAAAAAACCGCATAGATCAACTAGATTTAAAAGACACCTACCAAATATTTCACCCAGCAGCATCAGAATACATGTTCTTCTCAGCAGCACATGGAACATTTTCCAAAATAGACTACATTTTAGGTCACAAAGCAAACATTTCCAAATTCAGGAACACTGAAGTAAAATCGTGCATTCTCTCAGATGACAAAGGAAAAAAATTAGAACTCAACACCAAAAGCAACAAAAGAAAGTCCTGTAACATATGGATGCTGAGCAACACACTGTTGAACCCCCAGTAGGTCATGGAAGCGATTAGAAACGAAATTCATGTGTTCATGGTATTCAACAAAAATGAGCACACAAACTACTAGCTCCTCTGGGACACAGCAAAGGTGGTACTCAGAGGCAAGTTTATATCTTTGAGTTCTTACATCAACTAATTCGATAGATCTGAAACTAACAATTTAATGAGACAGATGAGCCTCCTTGAAAAAGAGCAAGATAAACCCCAAACAAGTAGATGGAAAGAAATAATTAAAATTAAATCAGAATTAAATGAATTAGAATAAAAAATAGAAAGAATCAACAAAACAAAGAGTTGGTTCTTTGAAAAAAATCAACAAAATAGACAGACCCCCAGCAAATCTTATCAGAAAAAGAAGAGAACACACCCAAATAAACAAACTCAGAGATGAGAATGGAAATATCACCACAGAAACAAACAAGATTCAGAAAATTATAAGGGAATGATTCTCAAACCTTTATGCTAATATGTTTGAGAACATGGCAGAAATGGACCTTTTCCTAGCAAATATCAACATGCCAAAACTAAATCAAGATGAGTTAAACCATCTTAACAAGCCCATATCAAGCATTGAAATAGAAATAGCAATAAGAGACCTCCCAGCTAAGAAAAGCCCAGGACCAGATGGTTTTACAGCAGAGTTCTACAAGGCCTTCAAAGCAGAATTCACACCAATGCTCCTTCAAATTTTTAATGGAATTGAAAGAGAAAGTTTACTACCAAATTCATCCTATGAATCTATAATAACCCTCATCCCAAAACCAGGCAGGGACTCATCAAAGAAAGAGAACTATAGACCCATATCTTTGATGAACATTGATGCAAAACTTTTCAACAAAAGTTTGGCGAATCGACTTCAACAATTTATCCAAAAAATCATAGGTCACAATCAAACAGGATTCATTTCAGGGATGCAAAGCTGGTTCAATATACGCAAACAAGATAACGTAATTCACATCAACAAGAGCAAGAATAAGAACCACATGGTTATCTCAATAGATGCAGAGAAAACATTTGACAAGATCCAACACCACTTTATGATGAAGTTTCTGCAAAGACTAGGAATCCATGCAACCTTCCTCAGTACAATAAAAGCTGTATATTAAAACCTCAAGCCCGTATTATGCTCAATGTTGAAAAATTAACTCCATGTCCTCGAAACTCAGGAACGAGACAAGGATGCCCACTCACTCCCTTGTTCTTCAATCTAGTATTAAATTGCCTAACTACAGCAATAATACAAGATGTAAACATCAAGGGGTTCCAAATAGGAAAAGAAGAAATACAACTCTCCCTTTTTGCAGATGACATAATCTTGCATTTAAAGAATCCCATGGACTCTGCTCCCAAATTCTTCAATATGATTCAAAACTTTGGCAAAGTAGCAGGGTATAAAATTAGCCTTCATAAATCAATGGCTTTTGTATATGCCAACAATGAGAAAAGTGTGACTGAAATCAGGAAAGCAACTCCATTTGTAATAGCCCCACAAATAATAAAATACCTAGGAATTAACCAAACAAGTGAAGGACATCTATGGTGAAAACTTTGAAAACCTGAAAAACGAAATCAAACCAGAACTTAGAATTTGGCAAAAACTCCCATGCTCCTGGATTGGAAAAATCAACATTGTGAAAATGGCCATACTTCCCAAGGCTATCTACAAATTCAATGTGATACCTATCAATATTCCAATCTTATTCTTCAAGGAAATAGAAGACGCAATCCAAAAATTTATATAGAAAAACAAAAGACCCTGAATAACAAAAACAATCTTTAACAGAAAGAACAGTGCTGCAGAAATATCAATGCCAAATTTCAAACTCTACTACAAAGCCATAGTAATCAAAATAGCTTGGTACTGGCACAAGAAAAGACCCCAGGACCAATTGAACAGACTTGAAAACCCACAAATGAACCTAAAGACCTGTAGCCATCTAATCTTCGATAATGGAGCTAAAAAAAACAGAATGGAAGAAAGACAGCCTCTCCAGTATATGGTGCTGGTAAAATTGGTTAACTACTTATGGAAAACTAAAGCTAGAACCTTATATATCACCTTGCACCAGAATCAACTCCACATGGATCAATGACCTCAGAGTCAAAGCAGACACTCTGAAAACATTACAGAATGGAGTAGGAGAAACCCTAGGTCTCCTTGGCATAGGCCTAAATTTTCTTAATAGAGCCCCAGAAACACAACAAATGAAAGAAAGGTTGGACAAATGGTATTGCATGAAATTGCAGAGCTTCTGCATGGCAAAGGACATAGCTTGGAAGATCAATAGAAAGCCCACGCATTGGGAGAAGATTTTCACTAGCCATACAACAGACAAGGGTCTCATATCTAAAATATATCTGGAACTTAAAAAATTAAATCCCTCCAAAACAAATCTTCAAACAAACAATTGCCCAATAAATGACTGTGCTAAAGACTTAACGAGAAACTTCTCTGAAGAGGAAAGAATGATGGCCAATAGACACATGAAAAAATGCTCAAGTTCTAGCCATTAAAGAAATGCAAATCAAAACAACAATGATATACCACCACATCCCAGTTAGAATGGTTATAATAAAAAATTCTAATAACAACAGCTGCTGGAGGGCATACTGACAGAAGGGAACTTTACTGCATTGTTGGTGGGAGTGTAAACTTGTTCAACCACTTTGGAAAGCAGCATGGAGTTTCCTCAAAAGACTCCACATAGAGTTCCTTTATGAGCTGGCAATCCCACTTTTGGGCATTTACCCAAATGATCACAAACAAGACCAAACTAAAGCTACCAGCAAGACAATTTTTATTGCAGCATTATTTACCATAGCTAAGTTATGGAAACAACCCAGATGCCCCTCAGTAGATGAATGGATCAAGACAATGTGGTATATATACACAATGCAATTCTATGCCTCCATCAGAAAGAATGACATTGCCCCATTTGTTAGGAAATGGAAAGGCTTGGAAAAAATTACATTAAGTGAAGTAAGCCAGGCCCAAAGAAACATAGGTCCCATGGTTTCCCTTATTTGTAATAACTAAGTTCAGATAAGTTGATGTTAATGGAATGAACCCCAAGATAAGTATTCAAATGTTTTTTTTTTGTTTTTTTCATTTTACGCAATTGTTTTTATCATATTTATAAGATGATGTTTGTCTTGAGCCTCCCTCTCTTTTTCGTTTTCTTTGTTTTGTTGAATGTTGCAGATCTGACGGGAGTATTCTTCTGCTGGTGTTCTCGTAGTAGTTCTTGTCCTCAGCTCTCTCATGGAATCTTGTTGTTTCAGACATCTGAGAGCTGTGATGGGAAAGATGGGCTGGCCACATTCCCAGGCTCTGGGAAATCCTCTATTCTCCCACTCAGTGACTAAGAGGTCAATAAGCTCTCTCATGGAATCTTGTTGTTTCAGACATCTGAGAGCTGTGATGGGAAAGATGGGCTGGCCACATTCCCAGGCTCTGGGAAATCCGCTATTCTCCCACTCAGTGACTAAGAGGTCAATATCCTAACCTACTCCAAAGTTTCCTCGATCTCTTGCTCACCACTCAGCCACCTCTACTTTCCTCAATGGCTGGTAGTGGTGTCAACCAACAGAGGTAATTCTGGTGCTGCAGGGCAGCATGGAATGTGGGCATGGCCAGCATTCTTGAATCCCATTGGTCAGAAAGAACCAGGAAAGAATGGGTTTGTGGCCGGAATCCTGTGATGCAGGCAGCATGGGTGGAGTAAAAATGACAGCGGCTTCGCCAGACCCTTTCACAGGGAACTCTGTCCAATTCAGTTGGGTACAAAAGGGTGACCTGCTTTACTTGGATGGCTGCACAAATTGTTGTGTATGGCTGTTTGTTGCCAGTCTCAGACCTTGAACTCAGGATCTGGGCACAGTCTAAGAGCTGCATTGGATCAAGGCTAGCGTGAGCCACATGTCTCTTCTTGTGGCTTTGTTGCCACTTAAGTTGGACAGTGGTCTCAAGGACTTTCCTGCCTAGGGTGACTTTGAACATGACCCTCCTTTCACAGCCTTGTAAGTATCAAGGAGGAGTGCTGAGAGCCACTGTTGCCTGCCTAATCATTGGTCTTGCTGATGTTCTTGGACAGACCGGTGAGTTCCCTATCCTCAGGTTTAAGTGGTGGTAGCTGGAACCCACAGTTTGAATCCTGGTCCTGCCACTTTCAAATGGCAGGAGATACTAAGAAACTCATTTTATCCATATGAATACCAATGGAATGTGATGTGAGTCATGATTGAATGGGCAGTTCTTTGAATGATTCCAGTATAAAATTATATACAATGATATTATAGGACACTGATCGATTTTAGTTAATACTTTATTAAGCATTTCAACAATCACATTCATTAAATGGAGGCGGAATGAAATACCTAAGAATTGGGTGTCATATAGCATAGAGATGTCATTTTTCTTGCCAGGACTGGGATTTGAACTCATGGTCTTGGTAACTGTGTTGCACCGTGTGGGAAGGGGAAGCTTGCCTCCTTGAAGTCAAGAAATACAAGTCTGTTCCTTAGGCCTGAAATCGATCATCTGCACTAAATAAAATCCTATTCATGTACATTTCAAATATATGATTTATATTTACAGATATATGTATGTACATATTGAGTTCAGTATATTTATTCATTTTATTTTTTGTTTTGTTCACGTATTGACTTTATTTTATTGTCTATTATGGCACATAGAACATTGATTACATTGATTACATATGTTATAGGTGTACATATGTATTCTGCTTCATATCTGACACCCAGGATTTTCACAGAAAAGGAAAACATGTGTCACCATCAGCTTTTTATTCCATGATTCGTTGTTTGGGAGTTCTGACATCTGATCTCATGGCCTACAGGGACAAATTCATGAATGGGTCACTGTCAGCATGGCATCCTGGGGCAAATTGAACTGACAGGAAGTTCCCAGGGCCTGAGATTGAGCCCCAGCAGTTGACAAAATAAGAACAGATTGACACTCAGATGGTAGTACGCTAATAAATATATATCTTTATAGAGTGCCAGAGATGTCTATCCATTATTCAGTTATATAGACTACATTACTACCATTCTTGGGTATTATTATGCCTCCATGTAATTAATGTTCTTGTTTTTATCCTCACTGAGATGTACAAGTCGTTATGTTGAAAACTAATTTTACAACTTTGGCGTGGGGGTGGGGTGAGGAAGGGGGGTTGGGGAGGATTGGATTTGGAGGCGGGGGAAGGATGTTAATGGATGGGAAAGGGAAACAAAAGAGGAAGCTACAATGCTTGATAAGAAATGTACTCATTATCTTGCCCATGTAATTGTAACCCCTCTGTACATTACTTTCACAATAAAAAAATAAATAAATAAACTCTTAAGTAAAATTGGCGTCCTGAAATCATTGCATCCCTGTAAGAAAGAGTATTCTTTTAATGTTTCATATTATATAAAATGAACCAGCCGACTAAAACCATGATGTCTAATTTTATACGAGTATCATTCATGAGCAACTCATTCAACAGTGACATTTATAACATTCCACCATTATTCTTATAGATTGAAATGAGTCTCTTAGGATCTCCCATCATGCAGAAGTGACATGACTGGGATTCGACTCTAGTCCTATATTGCCCTGCAGGACTATGGCCCAATAGCCCAATAGCCCACCAGCCTTAAGCAATGCAAGGTGAAGTACCCTTTGGAGCTTTGTCATTCAGACCCAGATGGTCATGGTGCAAAATCTAAAAAGGTCATCCCACCACTTATTTTCTCTGCATCCCCCCCCTAGCATGGCCTGGAGGTCTAGGATCCCAGGATCATCTGTGGTTCCAGTGGCTGCACTACAGCCTAGGGTGATGGAAGCTGAGGCAGAGTTGCCATGACCTGACCTGAGTTCAAGAAATTGCTTGGCAAAAAAAAATTTCCCTGGCTTGCAATTGTTGCCATTTTATCTGCCAGGCTTTGGATTTGAACTTAGGGTCTGGGTAACTCTGTAGCACTGTGGATGAATGGGAAGCTCACCATGCTTGAGGACAAGAAAGTCAGGCCTGCTCCCTAGGCCTGAATTCATGCCCCAGCCCTGGGAAACACACTATTTATATACATTGTAAAGATAGGATTTGTACCTACCTATTGATGTTCAGTCCATATACTGTTTGTTGTGGTTATCTATTGTATTTCTGTTTTATTCATTTATTTATCACTTATTTTATTGACAGTGATAACACACATTCCATTTATTATATTGATGACATCCTATCACATATATCTAGATTTGTAGACATGTTCTCTTTTATGTCTTACACCCAGGACACTCAGAGAAAAGGAAAACAGGTGTTACACTCCACTTTTTACTCCACGATCCAAATGTTGGCAGTGCTGGGACCTGAGCTCAGGGCCTAGCAGACCCAATTCATGAATGGGTGTGTCAACATGGCAAACTCTAGCCCAGGAAGCTGCCAGGCAGTTCCCAGACACTGAGATTGAGGCACAGTGGTGGACAAAATAGCCATACATGGATAGGCAGGTGGTAGTTTACCAATAAATATATGTTTGTATAGAGTGCCAGAGACATCTGCCTAGGATTCAAGTATATCAACTAGGTTCCTACCAACTCTTAGGTAGTTATTATGCCACCATTGAAGAATCTTTTCATGCTTAATAGACTATTCATGAAGATCAATCAGCATCCTAGGATCATGGCATCTAATTTTAGACTAGACTGATTGATGCACTCAGAAACTTCTCATTCAATCATGAGTTTGCTCACATTCCATCGGTATTTCGATGCATAAGAACGAGTGTATTGGGAATTCCACATATTGGTATGTGTCAGGACCAGGACTCTAAATCAGGGCCGACATTGCTGCATGGGCCTATGGCTTCCCTTATAGCCAACTATCCTTCACCATTGCAAGGTGAAGTGATCTTTGTCAGCATGTCATTAAGACCCAGGATGGTCACCTTGGAAAGGAACAAAATGTAAAAATCCATCCCGCGGCTTTCCTCTCTCTATCCCTTTCTCCCTCTCCCTCTCTCTCTCCCTCTCTCCCTCTCCCTCTCCCTCTCTCTCCCTCTCTCTCTCTCTCTTTCTCTCTCTCTCTTACTCTCTCTCTTTCTCTCTATCTGTGTGTGTGTGTGTATGTGTGTGTGTGTGTGTGTGTCTGTGTGGCCCATGGCATCCCACCACCCTGAGGTGATTGAAGCTGAGGCAGAGTTACAACAAATTGAGTTTAAATCCTTTCCCTAGAGAGTCCAGGAAGATGACGGAGTTGAAGCTGGAGTCTAAGTAAGCTCTCACATACAAAGCAGATTTAGAGTTCCAGTGAACAGTCCTAAGTCAGAGAATTACACCAAGTGTGCCATCACAGGACAGAGATTTAGGCCAGAGAAGGAAATCCAGGCAAGGAGACACTTCTGAGCCCTTGCCAGCAGCTGCGGCGGCGGAGGCAGCTGTAGAGGTGGCAGCCGAGTGCAGCCGCTACACCTGAGCAACACAGAGTCCAGGACGAAGGAGCCAGATGCAGCAGGTGAGTGGATTCTACTCAACACCAGCAAGAACCGACAAGGAGCAGACATCTTCATCCTGCAGTTCGCAGACCAGAGACGACCCAGGAACTAAGACTCGGCGTGAGTAGAAGACTGACTTCCTCAATCCTTCTCAGGGAGCAGAGGAGGGAAGGCCACCCCTCCCCACAGCACTGGTGATCTCCATCTTGGATAGCGACAAAGCTCGGAGGAGCTGCTAGCTCCAGCTCAGGCCTTGGAATAAAACGAGTCATTTAGCAGGTCACAAGAACATAACGGCGGCGTAACCTGCCAGACTCAGCTCCACCCAGGGAAAAGTCACCTAGCTAGGGAGCCAGCCGGAGGAGTGGGTTTCTTCACTGGGTAATCAGAGCCAGAGGCTGCCCCTCCCGCTAGCAGCCTCGTCAAGCAATTGAAAATCAGTAAACAGAAACCCTGAGAATGGCTCCAGGCTGGGTTCTGTGAGCTTTTCACAAACCAGCCCGGGAAAAGCTAACAGAAACTAGCCTCATCACTGCATCCCCCTCTTTTGTGATACTCAAAGCAGATCTGTCTCCCAATGAACTAGCCTGGGAGGAGGATCGCGAAATCCTGGGTAAAGCAGAGCATTTTACTGCCTGTTCGAACAAACTGACCAAAGAAACCAACCAAGCCACAGGACCACAAGCAGACCAGAGACTCAAACAAGAGGCTGGTTACTGACACAAGGGAGATACAGGATTTTTCCCAATCCTCCCAAAAAAAAAAAATCAAAGAAGTTTTTTGGGTTTTTTTGTTTTTTGTTTTTTGTTTGTTTTTCTTTTTTTTCTCTTCTTCATCTACTTTTTTTAATTTTTAATTTTTGATACCTTATATAAAATTTTTTTTCTTTTCTAAAACTTTTTTCAATCTTTAATCTTTGCCTTTTTTGATAAAAAAAATGTTTTCCAGAAACTTTCTTTTCCTCTTATAATTTTATTTTGGGGATATGGGAGTGGGCGTTTTTGCTTTCTTTTTTGGTTTTCTTTCTCATTTTTTTTTCTCTTTTTAAATTATCTTTTTGTTTTTTGTTTACCTCTACTGAACTTCTCATCTTTTTCTTCTTCCTTTCTTATCATTTTCACCTGCTCCTCTCTTTCGTTCTTCTTTATGTGACTTAATTCTTGGCCTGCACACCCTCAGATAAACCCGTAGTTGACTATTAGACCCTATCCCCCATTGTGTACACACTTAATCCACAAATTTATTACTCAAGTCAAAACCTCTAAGACTTAAATTCCTTAATAGCAGTACTACCTCTTTATACCTATATAATATTTCAAGCATTTTTATTTTTAAGTTTTTCACATCTCCTTTATATCCCTCCCCTTCTCTCAATAAATTCACGTTCTTATCTAAATAGATTGTTATGGATTCTACATAATTTTATTAATTTTTACCTTTCTATTTTTTCTGGTCTCTTTTCTTTTCCCGTTCCCTTTTTTTTCCTCTCTCTCTAATTTCATCCTACCCAACCTATTTCCTGCTTTGAGATTAAGACTTAGTTAACTCCCCCTGAGCCTCCCCACATCAATCTATTCCTATTTTTTTACCCACATCTCTCCGTAACCCTAATAATTTCTGGTCTTCCAAATTCTTCTTTGAGGTTTGTAGCCCATTAACGTATAGTTGTTTGATGTTGAATAGATGTATCTGTTGAACTAGATTGTATCTGTAGAATATTGACTGTGCAAATTCAGACTTGGGTTCATGCTTGCCTTAAGATAGTGTTCTAGCACAAAACTGGGGCTATTTTCATCTCAAATGGGCAGAGTAACCGGGAAAAACACAAGAAAAATGGCAAATCCGGGTATCTCAATTCCCAATCCTGAGAATCAGGGGACAGAACAGACAATGAATAATCCAGAGGAGAATTCCCAAATAGCTCTACAAACACTGATGGCAAACATGATAAGTCAAAAGATTGAAAGCATACAAAGGTCTCTGTATGAGCATGATAGGGAGAGAGAGGAGTCATTCCAAAAGTTTATACAGGAATATCATAAGCTTGAGGAAGCTATTCAAAAGCTGATACAGGATTTGCATGAGCAGCTTGAGAATACTCAATGAGAAAAGCAGGAATGGAGTGAACAGGCTGAGAACACTCAAAGAGAACTACAGGAATCCCATGAAGGGGAGGATGATTATCAAAGAATAATATAGGAATTGAGAGAGCAGGAAGAGAATACACAAAGATCACTAATGGCATTCATGG